>NC_092268.1:8209465-8349465 GCF_036320965.1 Panulirus ornatus
ACCCCCAGGCTTCCCCCAGTAAAACCCCAGGCTCCCCCTTCCAGTAAAACCCCCAGACTCCCCCCCCGTAAAACCCCCAGGCTTCCCCCCAGTAAAACCCCAGGCTTCCCCCCAGTAAAACCCCAGGCTTCCCCCTCCAGTAAAACCCCCAGGCTTCCCCCCCAGAGGAAGTATACCGTTGCGTCTTGCCGCCGGCACACAACATTCGCTCGCTCTCCGGACCAGAAGCCATGAAATCACACCATCAAATGGCCCCCTTCTGGGGGTGTCGTCTTCAACGGCGATCAACTCCTACTGAAGCCTGGCCACTTCCGGCACGACGGTAAAGAGCACCTGAGGCACGATGGTACGACACTTGAGCACGACGGTACGACACTTGAGGCACGACGGTACGACACGAAACGCGACGGTACGACACTTGAGGCACGACGACGTTAGACGACCAACTTGAGCACGACGGTACACGACCCTTGAGCACGACGGTACACGACCACTTGATGCACGACGTAAGACCTTGATCACGGTAACGACCCTGATCACGACGGTAACGACCCGTTGAGCACGACGGTAAACGACCCCTTGAGCACGACGGTACACGACCCCTTGAGCACGACGGTACACGACCCACGAAAATCTCCCCCCAAAACACGGAAATCATAATCAAAATACGTGGCAACGTAGCACACAAGGAACTGGCCATCTTCGCAACAATGTTCCGACCACGTCTCTTAATTCAGAACAAAAGAACATAGAGAACAAACCATACAAAGAACATAACAGGAAAACCTGGACAAAGTGAACAAAACATGAAAAGGAAAACCTGGAGACTAAAACTGTACTTGGTAAAAATAGGCGGACGTCCATCTTACCATGGCGGCCATGGCTGGGGCAAACAAGCAATTGGCACAATTTTGAGTCTCAAACGTCAAATCTCAATTAAGAACATCAACATGTGACCAGTCAACTTTAAATGGCCTTAATAATTAGCCTTACGATACTTCGCAGTCCTCCATAATTAGACTTACGATACTTCGCAGTCTTCCATTACGTTACTGAAAAAAAAACCACCGCAAGACATCCTGTATGGCCCCCATTGGCCACCGATAAAAGCAGTTAAAACAACCTTCCTTCGCCCAAGGGAGATATTTAGGGAGCCCCGTCCGCTTCCGAGGACGTTGACACGTCCATCAAAAAGGATGGAAGGAAGGAAGGAAGGAAAGGAGGGAAGAGGAAGGAAGAAGGTGGAAGGGGGAGGGAGGGAACTGGGAATGGCGGGCGGGAGACTTGAGATACTGGCCGGCCTCAAAGACAACATGGCTTATTTTGGCTAAACCAACAGAGTCTTCTGATCAAAAATACTATCTAAAACTGCCACTTACATTCTAGTTTGGTGTCGGCGTGGCGTCGTGCCTCGAGCGTCTTCCATGACCCGGAGAAAGCCGTCTTTGGGGGGGTGTCATCATCCTCGCCTGCATTGCCCGGAAGCCATATGGCGGCAGCGCGGTGCGCATGCGCACTGGCCAAACCTCATTATTTACGACCCACGTAAAATTAAATCCAAATATTCTTTTTTCTACTTTTATGAAATAATTTCATAAGCTACGACATTAAAGGGGTTAAAATCGGAATTATATGGGTATATTAAACGTATTATACTGTAAAAAAATACTTTAAATCTTTTGATGTCAAGAATTTAACGCAACACAACCTGGACATAAATTCCTCAGGTTTTATCATGGCTTTAATGGAAGACCAATCGTAAAAAAAAAAAATATACTCCAATTTGCAACGTAACGACTACAATTGTCGTCTAAAATCATAGGTTTTACATCTCGGGCGTTCTAGAAACCTTATAGTCACTGACTTAGGACTTCGGACAACCGCTATGAATTAACTTTCTGGTCGAAATTCATTAAATACGTTAATTGGTTTCCACCAATTTATGACTTTGACAACCGCTAATGAGTTAACTTTCTGGTCGAAATTCATTAAAAAAAAAATAGGTTAATTGGTTTCCACCGATTTATGACTTTGACAACCGCTATGAATTAACTTTCTGGTCGAAATTCATTAAAAAAAAAATAATAATAATTGGTTAATTGCTTTTCATTTTCCGGGGAAGCCAGACATTCCCACAATTAACTTTCACATTTGGCACGGAAAGATAGAAATGACTTTGGCCAGTCGACATGACACATACCATAAGCTCAAATTTCTCTTCCAAAAGCTTTCAGTGTTACGAGTTAATGGGTAGTTTCGTTCTAGCCATGAAATGAATTATCCATGGTTATTCACGTGCACCCGATTACCCAGTATATGTATTTTTCTAAGTGCTTGGATGAGATTGTATCATAAGGAAAGCACACATTCCTCGGAGTTCCAGATCCCACCTTACCCTACTTCGGCACGTAGCGCATTCTGGAAACTTTACGAGGCTATACAATGGATCCTTAGCTTCCATAATCTACAACATTCATTTGTAAAAATAAAAGTTTTAAACAATCACTTCTCGACTACTTGGTATATATATATATATATATATATAATATATATATATACAGACACATACACACACACACACACATATATATATATATATATATATATATATATATATATATATATATATATATATATATATATTTTTTTTTTTTTTTCCATACTATTCGCCATTTCCCGCGTTTGCGAGGTAGCGTTAAGAACAGAGGACTGGGCCTTAGAGGGAAAATCCTCACCTGGCCCCCTTCTCTGTTCCTTCTTTTGGAAAATCAAAAAAAAACGAGAGGGGAGGATTTCCAGCCACCCGCTCCCTCCCCTTTTAGTCGCCTTCTACGACACGCAGGGAATACGTGGGAAGTATTCTTTCTCCCCTATCCCCAGGGATAATATATATATATATATATATATATATATATATATATATATATATATATATATATATAATTCATTTATCTTATACTTGATCGCCGTTTCCCGCGCCAGCGAGGTAGCACCAGGAAACGGACAATGAATGACCCATCCACTCATAAACACACACATATTAACAATTTTACAATATATCTACTTATAACATATATATATATAATTCATTTATCTTATACTTGATCGCCGTTTCCCGCGCCAGCGAGTAACGGAGTGTATTTATTAACTTAATTACTTAGCACCAGCGAAACGAACGAAATGAATGACCCATCCACTCATAAACACACACATATTAACAATTTTACAATATATCTACTTATAACATGTCCTTAAGTATTACAGTGCACGAGATCACTATAAAATTGTTTTCCTTCACTCACACTAGATTAGCAATAAGTTAAATGTCATGATTTTTTTTAACTGTGGGAAACAAAGTTGTTCTAAACATTTCATTTCGTGAACAAAATCTGGGTTCAATTGCACACGAAGGGATCAAAACCGAATTTTATAGTGGTTAAACTCACCCTTAAGGACAATTTTTAATATAAATCTTTTTTTTAGATTAAAAGACTCCTAAATACATAACCCGTTTTCTTTGGTGTTACAATGAAAACGCGGGGGCTTAATTGCATCTTACTCAATATATTGCTTTTGTCGTTCATTAGGCTGTCTGGTATATAAAAAGTCTTAGTCATTAATAGAAAGATCTATACATCGATATCTAGTTCATACATAAAACATATAGTTCACACACCAAACATATGACACACCCATATAATTGACATGAGTTTAATTCAAGTATAACAAAAATTATGCTTAATTATTCTATAAATATAACACAAAAATATATTAATATATTCTATATATATATAATCTTTGGATGAAACTATGATCAGTTGTGTTCTATGATACAGGTGGTGCTATTCATGTGGAAACTCAGAAGCTGGTGACTGAGTTTGTAAAGTGTGTAAGAAGAAAGTTTAAGAGTAAATGTGAATAAGAGCAAGTATAGTACAAGTAGGTTGAGGTATCATTGAGTGAGTTTGAATGAGATAAAATAGAAGTAAGTGTTTTAATATTGGAGTGATCTCACATGGAACCATGAACGAAAGTGGTATCATAGGTGGGAGAAAAATTTTGGAGCCTTAAAAATGTTGAATCGAAACATTATCTCAAAAAAAAATATATGTTTAAATGTGTCAACAATGTTGTATGTTGCAGGCGTGGCTATGGATAATTGTGCGCAAGAGGATGGATGTGCTGAAATGAGATGTTTAACAATGTGTGGTGTAGGTGTTTGATCGAGCTAAGTAACGTAAGTAGAAGATGTGTATAAAAAGTCTGGTGTTTGGTTGAGAAGCAAAGAGGGTGTTTTGAAATGGTTTGCACATGGAGAGAATGAGTTTAGTAAATTGACAGGATATATGGTCTATAAAAAAAGGGGTAAACCAATTATGGTATCTATCGAGTGAAAATTTGTAGTTATCTATTACATGCAGGATTGGGCAGGGCAAATATATAGTGTTGGAGCGATGTGGTATACAGGGGTTGACGTGCTGTCAGTGGATTGAATCAAGGCATGTGAAGCGTCTGGGGTAAACCATGGAAAGCTGTGTAGGTATGTATATTTGCGTGTGTGGACGTGTGTATGTACATGTGTATGGGGGGGGGGTTGGGCCATTTCTTTCGTCTGTTTCCTTGCGCTACTCGCAAACGCGGGAGACAGCGACAAAGTATAAAAAAAAAAAAAAAAAAAAAATATATATATATATATATATATATATATATATATATATTGATAAAGTAAAGATGAAAGACCATGACATTTCAAAACAAAAAATTCCTAACATAAATTACTATGAATTTAAAAATTAAAAATCTAACAATTTTATAAAAAACGAGATCATTTATCATTTACTACATACCCTGCTAATGTGTTAAATGTAATAATTAACATTTATCTAAGGCCTCATAGACAAGAGCCCTGGTTTCGTAAATTTGCAAACATCTCTCTCTTTACCACTTCTTCAGCTTGCTACATCATAAAAATGGCTTTAAAAGCCTCCAATTCTATCAAAACTGGTTATCTAAACAAGTCTGGTGTTTTTGGGTTCTGACCTTACGCTAAATAATTCTTTTAAATTACATTACTTTCTCATTCGCACAAGAGCCTTCTTCCTTAACACCTGTGGCATATCTCCATTGTGTAAGAGGCCTTTTAAAGGCCTTTTATGTAAATTGCTGGATTCAATGGCCATTAAAAAAGGGGTAAAGTCAATATGGTATCTATCGAGGGAAATTTGTAGTTATCTATTATTAAATTGGGCAGGGAAATATATACTTTTGGGGACCAAAAGGGGACCCCAAAACCTTTTTTTTTTTTTAATATTTATGCTCTCATGGCTGCCTATTGCGTCACAGATTGGTGGGCGTCCAGGGAATGGCCCAACTTACCCTGCAACGGAGAGGAGAGCCTTGTGTGGTGGGGTGTGGGTGTCCAAATCACTCTATAAAGCCTATCATAAAACAGCTTTTAAATAGCTGTTGCAGTTGGGGAAATTTCCACTCCCCCCCCCCCCCACTTGCTTGGCCCCAGACCCCCCCACACCTGGTTGGCCCCAGACACCCCCACCTGCTTGGCCCCAGACCCCCCACCTGCTTGGCCCCAGACCCCCCCCCCCCAACACACACACACCAGGAAGGACATGACAGGTAACATTAAGAGAGACATGGTGGTGGGCGTTGCGTGGGCCGCCCGCGCCCCCCCCCACTGTGGGTGGGCGTGCGGGCGTTGGTCCTTACCCCCCACCTGGCAACCACCCCCCCCCCCAATCGGTCATCTTTTCTCGATGTTTCCACATCCTCTGTGGCCGCCATCAGCAGGCCAGGCCAGCCGCAATGGGTTATGTAGCCGTTCGTGGAGGACGCTCGCCCACGCCATGATGGACAACGAAGATGAAAGTTGGTGGGTCAAAAGTGTGGGAGGTGGCGCTAGGCCGCTGCTGCTGCAGGCGACGCCCTTCCTCCTCCACCACCACGCCCTTTCTCCACCATCGACTCACCTGCCAGTAGCGTCTCTCCCAACACGGTTTAATCCCACGAGCAGTGCTTTAAATCGGGTAAAGTTCGAGCAGGTGGTGGCGCGAGGACAACACAACTGACCCGCTGGGAGCAAACCGACACACGTGCACTCCCTCCCACAGTCAATGCCAGACTGCCGCTCCTCCCCTGCACCTCCCTCACCTGCAGCAGCCCGTGACGTCACGACCACGTCATCACGCTACCTCTAACCTTCCCTCTACCTCGCCGTACGTCATCATCCCATGACGTCACGTCCACTAACTAACTAAATTGTACACTCAACGTGCACAGGAAAGTACAGAGTCGTGCAAAATGATCCAACTACAGAGAGGGAATGCTCGTCAAATTAAAGCGGAAAGTCACTTTCACTGGTCACGGGGAAATTTCCCGCCATACGCCGCCATATCTAATTACAACCCATACCTTTTTTTTTCATTTTTGGCGAGTGTAGCCAAACGCGTCGACAGCTCTTTCCTGTGATGGGTGTACACACTTTTGTGGTCATACTTGTTCTGGCAAATCTCCAGAATGGTTTCAACTGTGAGTGGGTGTAACAGGTTAAGCGGCATGGTTGGAGGTTGTGATATAAGGTGACGGGGTTGTTAACGTAAGGTGCGGAGGTTGTTAGCGTACAGGGTGACGGATGGTTGTTTAAAGTGCGGGTTGTGGTAATGTACGGGGTTGTTAGCGGGTACATGGTGACGGGGGTTTGTGTGATAGTACGGGTGTTAGCGGAAGGTTGTGGTACATGGTGACGGAGGTTGTTAGCGGACATGGTGACGGGGTTGCGGTACATGTGACGGTTGTTGCGGACAGGTGACGGGTTGTTAGCGGCACAAGGTGACGGGGTTGTGGTACATGGTGACGGGGTTGTTAGCGGCACAAGGTGACGGGGTTGTGGTACATGATGACGGGGTTGTTAGCGGCACATGGTGACGGGGTTGCGGTACATGGTGACGGGGTTGCGGTACATGGTGACGGGGTTGCGGTACATGGTGACGGGGTTGTGTACATGGTGACGGGGTTGTTAGCAGCACAAGGTGACGGGGTTGTTAGCGGCACAAGGTGACGGGGTTGTGGTACATGGTGACGGGGTTGCGGTACATGGTGACGGGGTTGCGGTACATGGTGACGGGGTTGCGGTACAGGTGACGGAGTTGTTAGCGGTACATGGTGACGGAGGTTGTTAGCGGTACATGGTGACGGAGGTTGTGATATACAGTGACGGGTTGTTAGCGGTACAAGGTTGTGGTACATGGTGACGGGGTTGTTAGCGGCACAAGGTGACGGGGTTGCGGTACATGGTGACGGGGTTGTGGTACATGGTGACGGGGTTGTAGTACAGAATATGTGGTACGAGATGAACGTGGATATGATACAATCTTACACAAAAACATACACAAACGTATCGGCATTTCCCACCTTAATGAGGTAGCGCCATGAACAAACAACTGGCCTTCATAACCTACATATCACTATCTTGCTCTCTCATATATTATGCATCAAACCAGAGCCTAGTTTACACAGCCAAGCCCTACAAGATATCTTGTGGTCTCCGACCACTCCATATGCTCTACTTCAGTACACGTCGCCTCCCCCTTCACTACACCAGTCAAATTCATTCAATCCTATACATGTCTCTTACTCTCCTGACTATTCAGGCCACGAAAACCTCAAGAGCCCCTTCATTCCATCTTTCTGGTCAACCTATCCCCATTACTCCTTCCACGTACCCTCAGTCACATCTTCATGAAACCAGGATGTTACCAGCGATGAGACAGACAGACAGACGGGTAGTTGATGATGAATATAAGGACAGACAAAGCAAACCCCATATATCTACCATGCTGTACAAGCAACAGAATAAAAACAACCAAAATAACCACAGTTTCATAACAGATTTTAATAATTTCATTTTTTTTCCCACAACACTTAACAGATCACAATGGCTAAATACAAGAGTTGATCAAGGCAATTATCATCATGAAAACTGTACAAAGTTATGACACGAATCTTACCAGGGTCAAAATACAGAGTACTTTCTAAATGATTCTTTACTTCATTTATTAATGAATAGGCTGATCTTTACATAACATATAAACTTTATAATTGGTATAAATATCAGAAAAATTTACATTATCAATATAAACACTATAAAGCCTAATACTGTAACAGAAACCTTTTAAATACTTTATAACAGACATTTATATTTTCTTCAACCAAACCAATTCATCAACAGCAAAAAAAATGACGGAATGAGACTTCTTTCTAAGAAAGAAGTCTTGATGAAGACTTCTTTCTAAGTCATGGCATGTATGAGCTGAAATGATTGAGAGCCTCAGATTACACGGAAAGGCAAAAACAATTTCCTATATACTGTAATTAGGAACACATGCCTACAACCTATTTCATGGGTCCAGCACAAGTAGAGTCCACCAACATCTACCACCTTACGTATGCATTTTCATCATTATTATCATTATCATCATTATTATCATTATTAGTTATTATCATTATCACTATTATTATCATTATCATCGTGATACTCAGGATGCCTTTAATGGGGCTGCAGCAGCTTTGGCGCTGCACTTGAAGCAGGAGCAGAGAAAATGAGTGCTCAATATATTCTAAAATAGTACAAGTTGTCTCTGGGGACAGGAGAAAGATACTGCCCATGTTTCTCATGTTTATCATGGAGGCAACCAAGAGAGTAGCTGGAAATTCTCCCCTTCGGTACTATCACTTTCTAAACTTAGGAGCAAAAGTAACGAAATTTTCCGTGAAGGTCAAGTTCCTGATGGACGCATACACTGAAATGGATTAATACCAACGAAATGTCACAGACCATGGAACTCAAGTCTCCACAGGCCTGGCTCTTAAGGACAGATTGAAGGACTTAAAAAAAAATTAGAAGTTAAAGTGAACTGGCAAGCCCTCCAGTTCCAGTCTAGCTGTACAAGGAAAGATGAAAATGAACTGGCCAATCTTCAGGTCACAACTATTCACACAGTACCTGTGGAAGTAGTAGTCTATTGGTTTCTCTTCAATTTAGGCAGAAAAAGGCACACAAACGGCCAGATCTCAAGAACAGGAGCCAAAGTAATATCATTAAAAACAGAAAGAGAGAATCAGCATTTCAGTGATGAGAGAGGACTCAGAGTTGAGCAGAGAAGTGCTAGACTGCAAGAGATGGCAAAAACTCAACAGAACTCAGTTAACCCTTTAACACAAGAATCGGCAGGAAATTTCAATCACTAAGCGCACAATTTGAAAAAAAAAATTGTATTTACAAACTGATTGGCAAGCAAAAAAAATACATGAGTAATATGATTACCATTGAGTTGGCCGGATTGAATGCTGAGTGAGTGGGAGGAAGGGATGCAGCCAATAACGTCTGAAGGCTTGAGATTAGAGGGGGAGACGCGAAGCTCTTGTTTCTTTCTTTATCTCGAATTTTGGTATCACTTTGTTTCTTTATCTTGAACTTTGTATCGCAATGTCCTCTTATTTCATACTCGGACAAAACACAGAAGTGAATAACATAAAAATATCATAGGGTAATATGCAAACTACAAAAATGACTGGATCAATGGGGTGTGGCTGTCACATCTGAGGTAATCCTCCTCCCTTTCCTTGAGGTTGTTTACATCTTTTCACATTACCTATAGAGGTACAGCACTGACAGTGCATTTCATGGGCATATGTAAATTATTATACTATGCTCACAAAGTGATACACTACGTACTACTCTATAAATGATACTGTGCATTCAAAATAGGTTTACAAATACTGTAATTCTTTCCTTTCATCTGTTATCAGTGTCGTCCTCCACTCATGTTTTACATTCATGAAAATCAGGTGCAGCTGTTATGGATTATCTTGAACACCTGAAGGAGGTGTTCCAAGTCATTTTGATTGGTGGTTCCAAAATACTGTCTGCTTTAATTAATGACACTGGCATTCAACATGCCTCCAGCTGAAAAAGGAAAAGACTTACCAGCTTTTGACCGACTAGACATTAACACGTACAATTACTTACCCATTACTGTTAATTACTCATACAACAGTACTGATACAATCTTTTATGTATATATGACAATGTACAGTACATAGCACTGTCATATCAACAGTGCACTTAGGTAATTCTACTAGACATCAAACTGCATTATGATGGAGAGATGAAGTGGTGGATGCACATAGGGAAATCAAATGCAGTGTAATGATCCATAAACCTGCCAGAAGAGGTACCCCCAAATAATCTGAGAAAGTATACCACTTTTTTGCATATTTTCTTTAAATATATGAAATGAATCGATTCTGTAGAAGGGAAAACATTTTTGGATTTCATTTTTCTGCATAAGGGAATTACCTTTCAAGAAAAGAATGTACAATGAAAAGAACAAAAAGGGAGGGGGAAGAGTAACCTGTGCACAAACAGCACAGCTGCTTTTATAAGATATTCGTTAGAGACCCGAACAGAATCAACGTGTTTTTGGAGTACGACTTACTTATTTCAATGATACTCTGGCTTCTGTGATCACAATTTCCTGCCTTTTCTTGCACACGCTTGCCTTTTCCTGCCTCAACAAGATAACACCAGGAAAAGATGACTGAGCCTTCAATGGAAATTCCTCTATTGATTCCTTCCTCAATTCTTTTAGAATATCATTATTGGAAGGGAAGATTTCCATCCACCCAGTTGTGCCCCTTTCAATCGTTGTCTACAACACAGAAAAAATAGTCAGTTTTCTTTCTCCCCTATCCCCAAGAGATTTTCCCCCAAACTGGGGATGGTTAAATAATTGTCAAAACGTGATATACTTATTACATTCACAAGATATAACTGTTAGTTTATTAGAATTTATATCAGCCAGCATTCACTTAAATGAAGCAAACAAGAAAAATCATATACAAAAGCTTATTTGAAGAGATCCTGGATGTTAGCTTTTTAACAGTCATCCACTAACTTAAAAACTAAACTATGTATTATCTAATCATTTATCATCATTACTCCATTCCCTCTTTATCAGGTACATAAAGCCTCCAACCATCACCCACACACATCCTCAACCTAATACCAGTGTGCTGAAGTGAAAAATGGACTTCTGCTCATTTAAATGTATTACTAACATTTTCACTGTACACTAGCAACTTACGTTCATTTGCATTAATGTTCATAATTTTCCTCCCACATATATCAGCGACCTGACCCTTCATTTTATCAAACTATTCTTTGATTTGTTTAATGGCATGCTATCATCTGCATACAACATCTGTGGCTACTTCTATTCTCTCTTTTCATAGTTGAACATCCTACCTCTGTCACCCCACCTTTCTCTCATCTCAAACAATGCCACAGCCATAAAAATATCATGTAAACAAGGTAATGTCACATGTTCTTGAAGCACTCCCACTAAACTCAAAATTGTTATTTCAGTTACTGTGGGCTAACTTGAAAATCATTCCTTCTTAACCAGTTCCATCAGAACTCAACAAAGTGCTGCCCTAAAGTTCTGGCACATGAAATAGGAATGGAAGAAGCCTCAAGGACAATCCTCAGTACTGGCTTTGTGCAATATCCACGACACAAACATAAAATGGCAGCATTGTTTTAATTTGAATAAATATACAATAAAAATAAAACTTGCCACAGAGAAAAACCCATTATCTGTAACCATGGCCAAGGAAAAGTATTTTGGCTACAAACAGCAAGGTCTGATACCAACTGTTTTATCCAAAGCAGCAATATATGTAACCTACAATATGAAAATTGCAACACAAGGCAAAGCACTAATGTTGCAACTTATTTTCAAGTGCCTTATAACTTTACTGTTATATCAATACCTTATTTTTTGCAAACGATATAATGCCAAATATTTGTTTCCAACAGATGTCAATGTCCCTATATCTTGAGGAGACTGTATATGATCTACAATCAAATAATTCATGGCATTCTGCTAAGTGTGTATGAATGAACCAATCTAATCTTATCACTGAGCCTCATACTGTGGAACTGCATGCTGTTAAAACAAATGACGCCTGTAATACAAAAAACAGCTCGTGTAAACTTACTATATCTACAATAAACCTGGTCAGGGTAGTCAGCTCACAGTTAAACCAGCTGTTCATCCACCTCTCAGGGGTGGTTGATAAATGGGCCCCTGGTGTAGGCTGGCATGTATATATGTATAAATATATAAATATATAAAGTTGTTAGAAGCAGTGAAAAGTTTTTATCGAGGATGTAAGGCATGTGTACGTGTAGGAAGAGAGGAAAGTGATTGGTTCTCAGTGAATGTAGGTTTGCGGCAGGGGTGTGTGATGTCTCCATGGTTGTTTAATTTGTTTATGGATGGGGTTGTTAGGGAGGTAAATGCAAGAGTTTTGGAAAGAGGGGCAAGTATGAAGTCTGTTGGGGATGAGAGAGCTTGGGAAGTGAGTCAGTTGTTGTTCGCTGATGATACAGCGCTGGTGGCTGATTCATGTGAGAAACTGCAGAAGCTGGTGACTGAGTTTGGTAAAGTGTGTGGAAGAAGAAAGTTAAGAGTAAATGTGAATAAGAGCAAGGTTATTAGGTACAGTAGGGTTGAGGGTCAAGTCAATTGGGAGGTGAGTTTGAATGGAGAAAAACTGGAGGAAGTGAAGTGTTTTAGATATCTGGGAGTGGATCTGGCAGCGGATGGAACCATGGAAGCGGAAGTGGATCATAGGGTGGGGGAGGGGGCGAAAATTCTGGGGGCCTTGAAGAATGTGTGGAAGTCGAGAACATTATCTCGGAAAGCAAAAATGGGTATGTTTGAAGGAATAGTGGTTCCAACAATGTTGTATGGTTGCGAGGCGTGGGCTATGGATAGAGTTGTGCGCAGGAGGATGGATGTGCTAGAAATGAGATGTTTGAGGACAATGTGTGGTGTGAGGTGGTTTGATCGAGTGAGTAACGTAAGGGTAAGAGAGATGTGTGGAAATAAAAAGAGCGTGGTTGAGAGAGCAGAAGAGGGTGTTTTGAAGTGGTTTGGGCACATGGAGAGGATGAGTGAGGAAAGATTGACCAAGAGGATATATGTGTCGGAGGTGGAGGGAGCAAGGAGAAGAGGGAGACCAAATTGGAGGTGGAAAGATGGAGTGAAAAGGATTTTGTGTGATCGGGGCCTGAACATGCAGGAGGGAGAAAGGAGGGCAAGGAATAGAGTGAATTGGAGCGATGTGGTATACCGGGGTTGACGTGCTGTCAGTGGATTGAATCAAGGCATGTGAAGCGTCTGGGGTAAACCATGGAAAGCTGTGTAGGTATGTATATTTGCGTGTGTGGACGTATGTATATACATGTGTATGGGGGGGGTTGGGCCATTTCTTTCGTCTGTTTCCTTGCGCTACCTCGCAAACGCGGGAGACAGCGACAAAGTATAAAAAAAAAAAATAAAATAAAGTAAATCCTTGATGCCTGTGACTGACACATGCGACTGCCCATCATATTTCAGCTATAATAAAAAGGTTATATAAATAATATCAAATATGAATCACAAATCTTTACAGAGATCAGGCTGTAAAAAATTAGTTTTTTGCATGTTAATGGGATGCATGGATTAAATATCCAGTAAGGTTCATTACATAGCACTCC
Organism: Panulirus ornatus; assembly: GCF_036320965.1. NCBI lineage: Eukaryota > Metazoa > Arthropoda > Malacostraca > Decapoda > Palinuridae > Panulirus > Panulirus ornatus. The sequence continues at coordinate 8,223,087 of NC_092268.1, forward strand.
AGCGGGAGTACCAAAGATAGGAACTCAATACATGACCAAATTAATGAAGCCTGTAAATATAGCTATCAGATGGATGCATAGATAAAGCAGTCAGGTACAACTGCACAAACATTTGCTGTTCTGTTTCTTAATCAGGCTTGATTCAGAGATATTTTATGAATCTGCATACGATTTGAATGAGTATAAGAATAAGGCATTAAATTGTTAACAACAGCATGTTTAGCTAGCTGACAATACATGTGGGGCTAGAGCTAATGAATGAGAACTAGATCAACTGGCCAAAGCCTTTTGGATGGGCTGTTACATGATGAAACTGCTAAATTAGCCAGACATAACTGCAATACCTTGTCTTACACTTACCTCAGTGCTACAATTTAGCTTAGCTCAAACACCTCTGTATTCCTGAATCAACCCCAGATATGCATCTAATTGGCACAAGGATTGTAAACACACATGGCTGGTATACTGGTACCATGGGTGAGGGATGGGGGCTAACAGATGAATACTGAACTCTCGGTTGGTAGGTAGTTTCCACACTAAATTTAGAGGCTCTTATCAGTAAATACGATGAAAGCACCCTTCTGCAAAATTAAGACTCACAGTCCTTTCAGCTCATTCCCTGACACAAAATATAGCATGAAAAGTTTTAAGTTTCATTTAATTGAGGATCCATCACTGGGAAACGATGGAGCAGCAAATTACTAAATTCATTTTGAGTTTTCCAGCACCATTTTACCTATGTGTTTATCTTAGATATTACTAAGTTATACTATACTGCATTTTTAAGGCCGCCTAGATTTAAAGAAATATTGACTAATTTTCCTATTCTATCATACATAGTTAATCAAATTCACAGTTTATGGCAATAGTGTCTGCCAAATCAAGAATGTATATCATTTCATCCTTTTACACATCTTGAACTAACCTTATGCATACTCATCTGATGTTGGATCAGTGTATTCTCTATCCTCTAAATACATTTTCATCATCCTTCAGGAAAATGAGAGAGGTAATAAGAGGATTGCAGCAAGCTTCTTCTAACCTCCATCTCCCGTCTTTTCATCTCTCAATGTGCTGCACCCATCACTTAAAATTCCTTCTTACCTGTAACACTCTACTCACCACATCAGCACTAAAGGACAAAAAAATAAACTTGAAACTGACAGGCAAAGTGAAAATGAATAAAGAGGACTGCTCAATACAAAACTCTGTCTTGAAAAAATGATTTTCAGCTTGTAAGACTTAAGCAATATCAGTTGACTTCCAAGGAAACAAGGAAATGGCTAACATCTACAAATTGTTCGAATGTACAATCTCAGTACCTTTAAATGGTAATAGAGCACCAAACACTACAGGAAATGTGGGAAAAGACATACAAATAAATCGAAACGGCAAAAAAATTTAATTCTAAAACTGTGAGATCTTCCACCAGTCGTCTTACACACTGCAAAACACTTCTAAAATTTCAAATGATTCCAGTACAACTTTTAATTACTGGTGACGTCAGGTGTCATACTCTTTGTTCCTATTCCTTCAGATATCCCGTATAACACATGACTCATCAATAATAAGAATTTTTCAGTGAGCTAAAGCACACAAGTCATATAAAACTTTCCACATTATAAATGTAAATATCTAGCATGAAATATATAATGAGAAGGACCATTCACATCATAAACACAGAGGCAAAAATAGTACAACAGAACAAATTGAAAACTTTGCTACCCCAATACCCAGCATGGGAAAATATACACTTTGTACACATTGATTGCACCTTCATGCAAGGAGATGCACCCTTTAAAAAATACACTCAAATAATCCTTAAAGCTCGCCATTTGCCTATCAACAGATTGCAACATGGAGCGCTGATTTCTGGTCTGCCAGTGAAAAATTATATGGTGGCTTAAGTCAGTCCGTATATATTCTAAAGTGGATGTTGTCTTATCTGTCTGTCAGTCTCTTTTCTTTACTGGAATGATAAGAAGTTCATATTATCTGTCATAAATTTGTGTAATATGAGATTGTAAAATTTATAGGCACTGATCTTTGCATGAAGTTTCCCTTTATGTTCTGAGAGGGAATGTTTAATACAAAGGCAATAGAGAAACAAAGAAGTTATCCTAATAGGGAAAGGACCGGAGATACTGGCCAAATTAAAACAAGAGGACAGCTACAAATATTGTAAATTTGTACAGTCAGCATAGAATGGATAGATTCATATGGAAATGCAATGCAGATTGGTAAGACAGTATATCAGTCGTAAATTCTTAACCATATTCGTCAGCACATATGAAACCCATACAATATCACAGATCCTTGTGAAGTCTGCAAAATTATGCACAACAGACTTAAAATATCATAAGATCATTTGTAATTTTCACATTAGGATAATACGATTACTTTCTCATTAAGGTAATTAATCCATTCAGTGAAAGAAAATGACTGGCACTTCAGGATGTGACTATGTTAGAGAATAACAAGAGGCCACTAAAAGAAAGTAGTAGGATAAAAGATAAATGAAGATGCAACGGAGACACCTTACACTGCACTTATACAGCACAGACATTTAGGAGATGCAATAATGATATGTCCTGAAGGTGAACAAGATAATGGTGTGGTATGGGAGATCTGTGTTGTGAGGCAGGTCAGCACAGCATGGGGAAGTCCATGGTATGGGAGGTAAGTTTAGTATGGCAGGTCAGTCTAGTATGGCAGGTCAGTGTGAGGAAGCAACTATGACCTTGCGAAGTCAGTCTGGAGATTGAGGAGGCTCAGAACTAAAGTACGGGGTAGCATCTTGCACAAGAAGAGTGTGGCAAACATCGCATACTCTTGCAAGACGACGATGAGGTCCACTTGGCACAGTCTTGCTTACACATTCATTACAGAAGATTTTCCCACAGTGACGACAGTGATGCTGTAGAAATATGATAGAAATATTATAAATTATAAGACATCTTTCACGCATAGCTCTGCTAGCATTTTCTGATTTCAAATCTTATCTTCAACATTGTTTATGCAAGTATAACTGGTGCTATGACAATAAAATGTGAACACAATTACTACATTCATACACATTATAGCTTATTAGAAAGGGTAGTGAGTGGTGGGATGAAGAAGTAAGAGTATTAGTGAAAGAGAAGAGAGAGGCATTTGGACGATTTTTGCAGGGAAAAAATGCAATTGAGTGGGAGATGTATAAAAGAAAGAGACAGGAGGTCAAGAGAAAGGTGCAAGAGGTGAAAAAAAAGGGCAAATGAGAGTTGGGGTGAGAGAGTATCATTAAATTTTAGGGAGAATAAAAAGATGTTCTGGAAGGAGGTAAATAAAGTGCGTAAGACAAGGGAGCAAATGGGAACTTCAGTGAAGGGCGCAAATGGGGAGGTGATAACAAGTAGTGGTGATGTGAGAAGGAGATGGAGTGAGTATTTTGAAGGTTTGTTGAATGTGTTTGATGATAGAGTGGCAGATATAGGGTGTTTTGGTCGAGGTGGTGTGCAAAGTGAGAGGGTTAGGGAAAATGATTTGGTAAACAGAGAAGAGGTAGTAAAAGATTTGCGGAAGATGAAAGCCGGCAAGGCAGCAGGTTTGGATGGTATTGCAGTGGAATTTATTAAAAAAGGGGGTGACTGTATTGTTGACTGGTTGGTAAGGTTATTTAATGTATGTATGACTCATGGTGAAGTGCCTGAGGATTGGCGGAATGCGTGCATAGTGCCATTGTACAAAGGCAAAGGGGATAAGAGTGAGTGCTCAAATTATAGAGGTATAAGTCTGTTGAGTATTCCTGGTAAATTATATGGGAGGGTATTGATTGAGAGGGTGAAGGCATGTACAGAGCATCAGATTGGGGAAGAGCAGTGTGGTTTCAGAAGTGGTAGAGGATGTGTGATCAGGTGTTTGCTTTGAAGAATGTATGTGAGAAATACTTAGAAAAGCAAATGGATTTGTATGTAGCATTTATGGATCTGGAGAAGGCATATGATAGAGTTGATAGAGATGCTCTGTGGAAGGTATTAAGAATATATGGTGTGGGAGGAAAGTTGTTAGAAGCAGTGAAAAGTTTTTATCAAGGATGTAAGGCATGTGTACGTGTAGGAAGAGAGGAAAGTGATTGGTTCTCAGTGAATGTAGGTTTGCGGCAGGGGTGTGTGATGTCTCCATGGTTGTTTAATTTGTTTATGGATGGGGTTGTTAGGGAGGTAAATACAAGAGTTTTGGAAAGAGGGGCAAGTATGAAGTCTGTTGGGGATGAGAGAGCTTGGGAAGTGAGTCAGTTGTTGTTCGCTGATGATACAGCGCTGGTGGCTGATTCATGTGAGAAACTGCAGAAGCTGGTGACTGAGTTTGGTAAAGTGTGTGGAAGAAGAAAGTTAAGAGTAAATGTGAATAAGAGCAAGGTTATTAGGTACAGTAGGGGTGAGGGTCAAGTCAAATGGGAGGTGAGTTTGAATGGAGAAAAACTGGAGGAAGTGAAGTGTTTTAGATATCTGGGAGTGGATCTGGCAGCGGATGGAACCATGGAAGCGGAAGTGGATCATAGGGTGGGGGAGGGGGCGAAAATTCTGGGGGCCTTGAAGAACGTGTGGAAGTCGAGAACATTATCTCGGAAAGCAAAAATGGGTATGTTTGAAGGAATAGTGGTTCCAACAATGTTGTATGGTTGCGAGGCGTGGGCTATGGATAGAGTTGTGCGCAGGAGGATGGATGTGCTGGAAATGAGATGTTTGAGGACAGTGTGTGGTGTGAGGTGGTTTGATCGAGTGAGTAACGTAAGGGTAAGAGAGATGTGTGGAAATAAAAAGAGCGTGGTTGAGAGAGCAGAAGAGGGTGTTTTGAAGTGGTTTGGGCACATGGAGAGGATGAGTGAGGAAAGATTGACCAAGAGGATATATGTGTCGGAGGTGGAGGGAGCAAGGAGAAGAGGGAGACCAAATTGGAGGTGGAAAGATGGAGTGAAAAAGATTTTGTGTGATCGGGGCCTGAACATGCAGGAGGGTGAAAGGAGGGCAAGGAATAGAGTGAATTGGAGCGATGTGGTATACCGGGGTTGCCGTGCTGTCAGTGGATTGAATCAAGGCATGTGAAGCGTCTGGGGTAAACCATGGAAAGCTGTGTAGGTATGTATATTTGCGTGTGTGGACGTATGTATATACATGTGTATGGGGGGGGGGGTTGGGCCATTTCTTTCGTCTGTTTCCTTGCGCTACCTCGCAAACGCGGGAGACAGCGACAAAGTATAAAAAAAAAAAAAAAAAAAAAAAAAATAATCTATTCTGTGGTGTTTCATGCAATGATTTATTTCATGCAACTGTGAAGGGACAACAGTAAATAAACCAGTAAGCACTGTAACAGAAACACTTTACCAACAGAGATCATACAATATTAAGGATCCATCTATCTATATCTCTGATGCCTATTTCCTCCTGTAACTCCCTCAAGGGGATTTTATGGATCATAAAGCAGTATGAACAGTAAATTATCCATTGCAGCCATTACTGGAAGCTATGGTGGAGACCTGCTTTTCTGATGGACTGGAAATGAACAGATGAAAAGAGGCAGCTACAGTATGCACGAAGTCACACAATAGCCCTGGGGCCCCTCACCTTTCTCCGCCCTACAGCAGAAAACCGTTGCTTACAACTATTGCATTCCTCTTGGTCCTCCTCATGTTGCCATCGTACCTGAAAATCATGCAAGTTAAAAATAAAAAGGTTGATTAGCTGTCATAACAGAGACTGGTACTTTTTTGTTTGTTTGCTTGCTGTTTCTTGCATAATGAAAACGTAAGTTTCAAGTATAATTTAACATAACCAGAACTCCCTGTCCACAGCAAAGCCCCATAGACTTTTCTGTGGTTTCCCCTAACTGCTTCATATGCCCTGCATTCACTTCATTATAGAACTCTCTGAAGCTTGACTGCAGCATAACTACTTTAACACATCTGCTAATCATTATAATTTTGGCATTACAAGTGTGAAATTTTGACATTATATCTCAATTACAGAGTAGCAAGTCTAATGCAAAAAGCTGGGCATCCCTGCCAAAAAAAAGCCTGTGGAATTGGATCTGGTGACCTCAGTGCTAAAAATCTATTATCAAAAAATATCTATGCCTCTATGCATGTCATCATCCCCATACAAATGACAAGTTAATAAAAATAACAGAAAGGTTAACACAATGACAGGTAAAATCTAATGAAAAACTACCATCAATATCTACCAAAAGCATTATGTAATAAAGATGATTAAAATAAATATGTAATGATCAATCTTATCATAAGAAAATGATGTCTATACACATTCAGGACTTTGAAATGCCTTTTATATGTAAATTTTCCTATGAAATGAAAAAGTGTAGCATTCTTTCTTTCTTGCATACTTGTTCGACATTTCCTGTGTAAGTGAGGTAGCCTCTAAAACAGAAGAAAAAAGATCATTTGACTTTACACTGTTCCTTCTTTTTGGAAAGTAATACAGAAGAGAAGGATTTCCAGCCCCCTACTCCCACCCCTTGAGGTCACCTTCTACGACATGCTGGAGATAAGAAGACGGAATTCCTTCTTCCCTATCCTCAGGGATAGAGCAGCATGTCTGTCAAATTAATAACAATGACATCTACTCATTACAGAGTTGAAAGATGTATCTTTATCATGATTCTAAACTCTCATGATTTTAAACTCTGACTAACCACCTAGAAACAGAAATATCTTACGAACAGTTCTGGATCTAAATACATGAACAACACTTACTGTCAAACACACAATTTACTCAAGCCTCTTGTAAAAGAAATCTGGATTACTTGCTTCACTATTCAACTATCAACAATTCTACCATATAACTTAACATGAACTAAGCACGTCACATTTCTTATAAATCTCATGAAAAGAAGAGTAATTACCTCTTTCTCAGACTGTCTAATTTTCTCCAACTGAACCTGTAAAGATTGTGAAAGCCGGACAAAGTCGCGCTGCACTGCTTCTGAAGTGTCCAGGTCATGCTGTAGTGTTGAAACTCTGCCTCGCAGCTCAACCACTTCTCCCTCTAATCTTACCTAAAAGGATTTATGCAATAATTCCAACACTTCCCTCTATGACTATACAAAAACAATCAAATAATACCTATAATACCCTTACCAGTAAGAATCAGATACTCATCAATCCTGCACATGTACTCCCTTGAGCCCAAAGTTGACTACCATAAAGATTAATCCAGAAAGAACAAACACACTTTACCCAAAATTTTCAATCATGAGTCTCTATGTACACACAACAATGTTCAACACTCTTACCCCATATATACCTTGCTAGAACATTCATGATGATGAAAAAGCACAAACAGTATTATTCAGTTTGCCCTACATGAAATAATACATGCCCCAGTGGAGCTTGCACAACACACAAAACTATTAAATCTAGGTCATTATGATTACCTCTCTCTCTCTCTCTCTCTCTCTCTCTCTCTCTCTCTCTCTCTCTCTCTCTATATATATATATATATATATATATATATATATATATATATATATATATATATATACATAAACATGAAAACATCCATACATACTTACATACATACAGAATAAAGAAGAAATAGCTTGTCTGAAGAAAGTTCTGAAAAATAATTGAGTATTCTTGATTGGTGCATGTTGGAGAAAATGACAATTTTGAAGGATACCATAAATATGGAGGGTAACAAAACAGCTAAAGGAATTAGATAACAGGTACACTTGAAAATTGGGAAATGGAGTTCCAAAGCCATAATGCTGATCACTGTTATAGATGGGTCTGGGAAATATACAATGGAGTCATAACATGGGAACCTTTAGCTGCACAAAGAGAGTGAAGGTCAGAAAAGATTAAAATATGTTCAATGAAATATATCAAAAAGCTTTTTTGGGTCTGGGAAATATACAATGGAGTCATAACATGGGAACCTTTAGCTGCACACAGAGAGCAAAGGTCAGAAAAGATCACAATATGTTCAATGAAATATATCAAAAAGCAAAAAGCTTTGAGACAATGTGTAAGAGATATACACAACAGTGCACAACTAACAGAGAGCATTTGATAGGCATAAGAGATTGAGGGTTAAGTACAGTAAGATAGGGAGGAATACAGTGAGAAACTTTGCAATGAATGTTATGTACAAGGCAAGATATAACCAAATAAGTTTGAGTTAAAAAGCACCTAGACAGGCTGTGGGATTCCCAGAGGAGTTGTAAAAACCAAAAAAATATATAAGGAGCTAAATGACAACTTCAAAAGAGTTTGCACAGTATAAGTCACAACAGCTTCGTGGAAAGAACAAAAGATGTTTGTCAGAAGAGCCTTCTTTCTATGGGTTGGGGTCATCAGTCGAATGCCAGAGGGTTGGTCCTTGGATCAATGCTCTACTTGATCTATGCAAATGACAAGCCAGCACAGTACAGGACTCATACCTAACATACAAAGGTTATGAGGGTAGCAAAGAATAATGAGGATTTCATTAACTTACAAGGGGACCTAGATTAACTTCAAGTATGGTTTGATACATGGCTGATGAAAATCACAAGTAAATGCAAAGTAGTGAAAAGAAACTGTGAAAGACCTGAGGAAATGACACTGTGAAAAACCCCAGCAGGAATATTATCGTGCTAGAAATATGCAGGAGGAATCTGTGTGAATGAAGAATTTGAGAATCGACACAGTAACTAACCCATCACCTGAGTACTACCTCATAAGGACTGCACTGGAAACAAATCATATCCATTAATATAAGTTAATATAGAAAGACAGATAGATCCAGAGAAAGACAACAATGACGGTACTGTAGTAAGAGTTTAAAAGCCACAAATCTGTCTACCACAGAGAAGAAAGAGAATGAGGGTTGACTTGATCCCATTCTAAACAACTTTAACAATGTCGGCAATGAGCAGTTCCTTGAAAATTGAAAGATGCAAAGATAGATTAACCAACGGTCATAATACAAAACTGAACTAGGAACTTGTCACAAAAGATGTAAAGAAATACTCTTATAGTATCATAGTAGTGGTTGAACCATTACAGTTAAAAATAATTCTGATGGCATACAACAGTTTGAAAAGCAGTATAATAATAGAGAATGTGAGGATGTTCAAGAGACAGGGCCCTACAAGTGTAAAACCCCCTTCTCGTACTGTATAAATATATATATCATACATACAACTATGCACATAGCAGTGCTTTTCAATTTCTAACATTCAATAAAATCAAATACAGTCATAAACACAGAGTCTAAACTATAAGCTCTGAATCTGTCATACATATGCAATCAATGTAAAAAGAATTTGATTTCCAATTCCAAGTTAACAAGAAAAGATGTTAAAATGCTGATGAAGAGTAATATCTTTTAAGTGTGTCAGAACCTGGTACATGACTAGACAGTGCAGCTGTCACGGATGCTACAGTTCATGTATAACAAACCCTGGTTTGTGTCTGCTCTGCCACTTGAGTCTTAAGGGCTGTTATGATCTGCTGACTCTTCAAATGAGACTCTGCAAGTTTGTTCTCAAGCTCCTTTTGCTGAGCGTCACTTTCAGCCCGACCTCTTCGTTCTGCCTTCATCTGACTCTCCAAGCTCTCTAGTAGACCAACCTTTTCCCTGAGGCGTTAAATATATACAATTCTATCTTCAATTCACAGCATATTATCAAAAAAGAAAATCTTATAATTTATATATTCAGTAGCATATGGATATTACCAATATCAACAATGGTTTCTCTTTATCAATAACTTAATTAAGAGGTAATGCCTGGCCTAATCTGTTCTAACTGGTACATGACACCAAGGAAGATAGTGGAGAGAGAAAAAAAAAAGGTTATGGGATTGGCCCTCTTAATAAGGGACATCACATTTTGCAAAAAAGGTATACATAGTGGTACTGATAATTCAAAACCTTCAGAAGAATTGCAATGATCTAGAAAAAATGATTCCGAGAAAACAAAGGATAAACAATCAGGAACATGCATGGGTTATGCCCAGGAATTACTTGAGAACAAAGTAAGCAGTCCAGCCTTGCAGTTTATATATTATGTACTTGTGGTTGACACAATTTTTTTTTTTTTTTTTTTTTTCCGCTGTCTCCCGCGTTTGCGAGGTAGCGCAAGGAAACAGATGAAAGAAATGGCCCAACCCACCCCCATACACATGTATATACATACGTCCACACACGCAAATATACATACCTACACAGCTTTCCATGGTTTACCCCAGACGCTTCACATGCCCTGATTCAATCCACTGACAGCACATCAACCCCAGTATACCACATCGATCCAATTCACTCTATTCCTTGCCCTCCTTTCACCCTCCTGCATGTTCAGGCCCCGATCACACAAAATCTTTTTCACTCCATCTTTCCACCTCCAATTTGGTCTCCCTCTTCTCCTCGTTCCCTCCACCTCCGACACATATATCCTCTTGGTCAATCTTTCCTCACTCATTCTCTCCATGTGCCCAAACCATTTCAAAACACCCTCTTCTGCTCTCTCAACCACGCTCTTTTTATTTCCACACATCTCTCTTACCCTTACGTTACTTACTCGATCAAACCACCTCACACCACACACTGTCCTCAAACATCTCATTTCCAGCACATCCATCCTCCTGCGCACAACTCTATCCATAGCCCACGGCTCGCAACCATACAACATTGTTGGAACCACTATTCCTTCAAACATACCCATTTTTGCTTTCCGAGATAATGTTCTCGACTTCCACACATTCTTCAAGGCTCCCAGAATTTTCACCCCCTCCCCCACCCTATGATCCACTTCCGCTTCCATGGTTCCATCCGCTGCCAGATCCACTCCCAGATATCTAAAACACTTCACTTCCTCCAGTTTTTCTCCATTCAAACTCACCTCCCAATTGACTTGACCCTCAACCCTACTGTACCTAATAACCTTGCTCTTATTCACATTTACTCTTAACTTTCTTCTTTCACACACTTTACCAAACTCAGTCACCAGCTTCTGCAGTTTCTCACATGAATCAGCCACCAGCGCTGTATCATCAGCGAACAACAACTGACTCACTTCCCAAGCTCTCTCATCCCCAACAAACTTCATACTTGCCCCTCTTTCCAAAACTCTTGCATTCACCTCCCTAACAACCCCATCCATAAACAAATTAAACAACCATGGAGACATCACACACCCCTGCCGCAAACCTACATTCACTGAGAACCAATCACTTTCCTCTCTTCCTACACGTACACATGCCTTACATCCTCGATAAAAACTTTTCACTGCTTCTAACAACTTGCCTCCCACACCATATATTCTTAATACCTTCCACAGAGCATCTCTATCAACTCTATCATATGCCTTCTCCAGATCCATAAATGCTACATACAAATCCATTTGCTTTTCTAAGTATTTCTCACATACATTCTTCAAAGCAAACACCTGATCCACACATCCTCTACCACTTCTGAAACCACACTGCTCTTCCCCAATCTGATGCTCAGTACATGCCTTCACCCTCTCAATCAATACCCTCCCATATAATTTACCAGGAATACTCAACAAACTTATACCTCTGTAATTTGAGCACTCACTCTTATCCCCTTTGCCTTTGTACAATGGCACTATGCACGCATTCCGCCAATCCTCAGGCACCTCACCGTGAGTCATACATACATTAAATAACCTTACCAACCAGTCAACAATACAGTCACCCCCTTTTTTAATAAATTCCACTGCAATACCATCCAAACCTGCTGCCTTGCCGGCTTTCATCTTCCGCAAATCTTTTACTACCTCTTCTCTGTTTACCAAATCATTTTCCCTAACCCTCTCACTTTGCACACCACCTCGACCAAAACACCCTATATCTGCCACTCTATCATCAAACACATTCAACAAACCTTCAAAATACTCACTCCATCTCCTCCTCACATCACCACTACTTGTTATCACCTCCCCATTTGCGCCCTTCACTGAAGTTCCCATTTGCTCCCTTGTCTTACGCACTTTATTTACCTCCTTCCAGAACATCTTTTTATTCTCCCTAAAATTTAATGATACTCTCTCACCCCAACTCTCATTTGCCCTTTTTTTCACCTCTTGCACCTTTCTCTTGACCTCCTGTCTCTTTCTTTTATACGTCTCCCACTCAATTGCATTTTTTCCCCTGCAAAAATCGTCCAAATGCCTCTCTCTTCTCTTTCACTAATACTCTTACTTCTTCATCCCACCACTCACTACCCTTTCTAATCAACACAATATAGGTCTGAATTCTGATGGTGATGACCTGCCAGGTAGGGACAAAAACGTTAAAGGAAATGGGTACAAGACTGGCTTTATAGTTTAACTTTGCTAAAATTCTATTGAACTTAATTTATTGGACTTCATTTTACACTCATTTATTTATCCAATTTGCTTTCTCACAGAGGATGATATGTTACGATCAAAACAGAGAAAAATATATCAACTGCTTCCTTCCATTCTTTTTTCACTTCATAAATCCATTCCCAAAATATGCTATAGCATTCACGTGTCTAAGAAAAAACTATGCCAACTCTCAATAAGAGTTAAGAACCTACCTTGTTGATATCAGGTTAAACCAACGTCTTAAATTTACAGTGACCAGACATGTATCATCATAACTAGCAATTTTCCCCTTAGATTCTACCCTCAAACTGGCTGCAGTCCTCACACCTCAAACTAAGATTTAGTTTTCCTAATATTCTCAAAAATGCGATTAACTTTTACAAGTAACTACCTTAATCAACACTAATTTCCATTGCCAAAGCATATATTCTTGATGAACTGCTGATGTGCACATGACCAAAAATACTCTTTACATATATCTATGACATAATAATAATAAAAAAAAAATCACTTTCATGGCATTTGAAAAAGTGCACATTTAATAAACTTGAAAATTATTACAGAGTGCAAATGAATGAAGAAGTAATCTGGATTTACTGCAGTAATAACTAACCCTATCATGCAAATGGTGGATAAAACTGGTAACACACCTTAGTTGGTCAATCTCTGAGGAAAGACGATCTTCTATGGTATTTTTTTCATGTTGTTCAGCTAAAACCTGTAAAAAATAATCTTTAGTAACGTGCAAAACAAAGCATCTATTTTTTCATACATGATTGCCATTTCCTGCATTAGTGAGGTAGTGCCAGAAACACACAAAGAAAGCCACATCCACTCACATCCATTCTCTAGCTGTAATGTGTAATGTAGTGAAACTACAGCTCGCTATACACAAACAGGCCCCACATACCATTCCCCAGTTTACCCTGGTTGCTTCAAATGCCCTGAGTCAATCCATCTCCACACAATACATTCACGAAATCCCAATCACATAAGTTAGTTACCTTTACTGCTTTAATTTTCCATCTATTCCGATTGTTATACTTTAAACTTGGGTTCTACATCCATATATCAGAGCTGGAACAAATGTTCCTTCATGCAAGGTCCTCACACATTCTTTCCTAAGACTTGCTCCACTCACCACAGCCTTCAGCAAATCTCTAATTTTTCTTCTTTTCATAACTACTTTTAATTTCCCAACTACCATCCTATACAAATATTGCACCCAAATATATGCTCAGCTATAACTTCCAGTTCTTTACTGTGCAGACTGATATTAAAATGAAACCTCCCATCCCTTTCATAACCTAGTCCTATATACATACATATTCAACAGTAAGTTCAGACGGAACCACACAGATTGACTGAAAAATTAAAGTGATTAATTACTGCAGATGTAACCAATATCTCAGTAACTTATTGTACAGCTAAAGGATTCAATGAATCTAAGTTATGAGACACATTCACTCTGTTTTACCTAATCCATAATCATATGTTATTCACAGTTAATGTAAAAATGTACCTAACCCATGATTATATGTTATTCAAAAACAATGTAAAAATGTCCATACAGAAATCCAAGATCAGTTGGGTTGAGAGTGAACTCTCATAAAAACAGACAGAAACACACAAATGATAAATGTACATAGCCCCTAAATATCAAATTCCATTTTTAATGAACTGCAAACATTATTCATTATAAGGTCAACAAAAACTTACCTGATCCTTTAGGAAAAGGATTTCTGACTTGAGAGTTTCTTCTTGGTGTTCCTTTGACACCTTAGCAGCAATAATATCTTCACGATAACGAAGTAAAAGTAGCTGCATCTCCTAGAAATATAAATATAAACATAACAATGTCATATGGCTGGGAGGCATGGGCTATAGATAGGGGTTGTGAGGAGGGTGAATGTGTTGGAAATTAAATGTCTGAGGACAATATGTGGTGGGAGGTGGTTTGATCGAGTAAGTAATGAAGGGTAAGAGAGATGTGTGGGAAAGAAAGAAGCGTGGTTAGAAGAGCAGAAGAGGGTGTATTGAAATGGTTTGGACAAATGGAGAGAATGAGTGAGAAAAGATTGACAAAGAGGATATATGTATCAGAGGTGGAGGGAACAAGAAGTGGGAGACAAATCGGAGGTGGAAGGATGGAGTGAAAATGAGCAATGAGGGCCTGAACATACAGAAGGGTGCGAGCATGCAAGGAATAGAGTGAATTGGAACCATGTGGTATACCAGGGTCAACATGTTGTCAATGGACTGAACCAGGGCACGTGAAATGTCTGGGGTAAACCATGGAAAGGTTTGTGGGGCCTGGATGTGGATAGGGATCTGTGGTTTCATTGCATTACACATGACAGCTAGAGACCAAGTGTGAATGAATTTGGCCTTTTTGTCCGTTTTCCTGGCGCTACCTCACTGAAGCAGGGGGTAGTGATTCTGTTTCGTGTAGGACAGAGTAGTGTCAGGAATGGATGAAGGCAAGCAATAAAAGGTTACATTCACTCACACTGAGTCTCTAGCTGTCATGTGTAATGCACTGAAATTACAGCTCCCTATCCATATCCAGGCCCCACAGACCTTTCCATGATTTACCCCAGATATTTCACATGCCCTGGTTCAGGCCATTGACAAAACATACATATTCATAAAATATATTCAAGTACAAATACCTGATTCCCTATAATAAGACATATAGCACTTTGGAGTTGCTTTCTTACCTCCATATTATCAGGAAGGTTAATAATTTCATTTTGCAGCTGCTGCGAGTGTTGGCTATGTTTGCCAACCAAGTCATCATTTTCCTTTTGCAGTCTGCCAAGATTGAATAAATATTAATACCTCTTTAATTATTTGAATCCAAAAACATAAAAACTTTCCAGAAAAGCATCTTTCTTAAGCCATGATGATTTACATTATAATGATACTTACCAGTCTAAACATTATACACTATGAACTGTAGCTAACATGTTTAGGCCACTTGCACAAATTTCAATTCTAAAAATTGCATGCTCTGGAGGGATGGGATGAGCACCATGGATAAGTGGATCCATGAAGATATGGTTTTCTGTAACTAATAAAGCTTTAACAGCTCTAACTAAAACTGACTACAGCTGGCATGCCAATCCAACATACTGATACCTAAATTAAGACATACAAATTTCTTCTTGTACCAACTGGTTCATACATGTTCCGAACATGCCTACCACTTATAACACTAACAACAGATTGGCGTTTGCTTTATAACGAGTCAAAGTGATGTTTCAACCCATAACTGCAACTGCGATGGGCAAAAGTCAGTGATCTTTGATGGTCTTAGCCCCTATATATGTAAAATATTGGCTGGTGGATCTATTGATCATTCTTAACTCCTATTCCAATTACATAGAGCGGATCATATGCAATAGCCTCTCTGTTCATTTGCATACATCCTCCATTCATTCCCAGTGTGCTGTACAGAAACATAAATCTCTATAGTTTTATGCATGCATTTCTTATTTTTTCAGTCCACAAAGTAAGTTCATCACTCAAGTGGACTCAGCCTCCAGTCACACTTCCATGTCCATAAACAAAATCATTCCACTGCATATAATCCAATATCATTCCTCTCTGACTCTCAACAGTGGTACCATCTTACAAGATTTTGATCTCTATATCTTTTCGCTGATTTTTTTTTTTAACATCACAAATCCCTTTCTCCCTTTCACATCTTCACTTTTGATTTATCTTTTATCTATCTCTAGCACTCATCCATTCTCATGAATCAACATTTCACAACCATACATTAGTGTGTATTCATTTTTATGCTGGCGGCTCCAGTCATGGGCAAAATCCTACATCAAGGCTGGGCCTTAACTGAAATATAAAGAGGTTAATGAAAGGGAAAAATGAAGACGAGGAAAAATATTCAAGAATTTTGGAGGAAGTGAAGAGTTGCAACACATAATCATGCAGGCTTCTTGAACACTCTGCACTTGATCTCTCATATACTTAGACTCTCATGACACTATTGATTCAATGGCTTTTCCTTTCCATTGTCTACTTCTTTCCACTGCTATCCTTAATGGACAATATTCTTCAATACTAAAACTCCTTCATGAATTCTGAATCTTCCTTACTTAAATAAGTGTAATAATTGCTGCCTTTCTCCACAGGAGAATCTTACTTTTACTTGATTATATTTTCAACAACATTTTTCTGCACATAAACATGATGCAACTTATAACTCTTCTCATCTCACCTTAGAATTTAATTTCCAGAGGCATAATATCTAGAAGCATGAGCTACTGCCAGTTCCATTCTGTACCTCGCATCCATACCACCGCACTCTCGTCTCTTTAATCTTTAAGATCCACTGGTAAACTGGTGTCTAACATAGCCTAACTGGACCAAGAGGCAAGCAGTTCCTTAATTCAGGTGTTCAATACAATAATACATACTAATAACTGGTGCAAGTGTCAAAGTGCAACATATAAGGACTACAATCTAATTAGAATTTAGTATGGGCCATGCAAAACACAAAAGAATAAAATTCTGAGAAGTCCGGGAATGTCATTGGTTACAAGAGACGTTTCAAATAAATCTAATTAACCTGGTTAATTCTTGCTGTGCAACCTCTCTACGTTCCGTCAAAACTTTAAGTTGTTCATGGACGTTTGTCACATTTGCTCGGAATCTTCCTACAACCTCATTGTGCTTCCCAGTGGATGCTTCAACCACGCTTGCCACACCTGCCACCTGTCAAAATCACCAGTTCTACATAGTTTATTCATAAAGTATCAGTATACATCTTTAATTTCTATCATACTCAAAGTGATGTTAGAATTCATCTAAAGCTTGATGATGTAAGATAAATCACAACAAAAATAAGTCACAATAAGCAACATGACCATCTTCATCTCTAAAACATACCTTCTTTTCATACTCCTCTGCCATGACACGCCATTTTTCCTCCATAACATGTCTGTACTGAGCCTCTCTGTCTAGATCTTCTTTGTATCGCTGAAGAGCTCTATCTAGTTCTGACCGCTGTTTCTCAGTCTCCCGCTGCTCATTTTGGGCCTGCAAAAATATACATGAATCTGGCAACACTATCTAACAACAGAAAAGGAAATATGCAAATATATACAACACAATTATTCATTTCACATTAAACAAGAAAATGTAAATTAGTTTTCTTGGTAAGGCTGGGGAATCAAGTATGATAAATACACACACAAAAAAAATTTAAAATAAAGTGAATCTATTAAATGTTGGAATAAATCCAAAATCTTTACGGAACATTGATCTAATTCATTCTATCTCCTGAATGTGTATTGTTCTGTATATTCAGTTCCAGATATCCTACAACCTCCTTCATTACACCCTCCCACCTCCATCTTTCCCCTCTCCCCTTGCTCCCTCCACTTCTGAATTACATATCAATTTAGTCCGGTTTTTCTTTGTTCATCCTTTCCATATTTCTGAACCACTTTCGAAAACCCAGGTTGACCCTCTCACTCAGACTGCACATACTACCTAACCTCTTTTTATCATACCTAACCTCTTTCTATCATCGGTTATCAAATCATCAGGTTACATCAAAAAATTACCCTTGGAATCTATACTCTGAGGAACACACACTAACTAAAGAGGTAGCATGTAGCTGAATACTTGCAAGCCATCCACTATTTCAGGCATAATTGTCCAAAGCCTAATTCCTGAATTCAAGATCTCTTTAAATTGTAAAATGTGTGAGGCTACTCTCTGGCTGTCCTGATACATGCAGCTGAATCAAATCCAAAATCTTATCTGACTGCTCTGAGTATTAAGAATCACTAGGGATAAGTGCACTAGCGTGTTGACATAAATGAAGTTTTATACAACAAAATGCGGCATTAAGCCTGCCCCTTTTTGGATGAAACATTAGTTGAAGTCTTAGTAGCATTGGATGGTGAAGTTAATAGCCTCTTTTACATTCAATATCAACCAAAATGTTGGTAACACCTAAGAGGTAATACGATGACAGCAGCAGTCAATAGTGTGCCTTACCTTCTGTAGCTGTGTCTGATACGTGGTACAAAGCTGGCATGACCGCCCCATTCGTGACCTGGCACGGCGAATCTCTTCATTCAGTAAGTTCCACTCTGCTTCACTGACAACCCTTCTTCCACTTCCTACCCCACTACTAGGACCAAGCCCTCCACTAGCACTTGATGAAAAGTCAACTACCAAGTAATCGTCCTCCCCAGGTGATACAAGAGACTCGCTCTGAGTAATCCCCTCAGAATCTGGGGTCATATCTGAAGTGGTGGGCAGCAATCAAATAAATATAAGAATAAACTAAAAAAAAATCAATAAGAAAACTAATTTAATAATGAAAACTATATAAACATTCTATGTAACATAGTGCATGTACAAAGTATTTGGCGATCCCATATATCCTTATCAATGCTTCAATGCTGTTTGTCCAAGTTGTAGAAACACGTCTCTCATAGCTAATATTCTGATGCTAAAGAATGGAAAACCTAGCTAAGAAAACTTATGCTTAAAGTTTGGGATGCATTCCTAGAAATCACAACTTGGTGGGCTCCGATCTTACCATAAGACTCAACGAGATAAGGGGGTTTATGATCCTGGGAAAGATTTCTCAGCCTATTTTTCCCAGAAAAAGGAGAGTGAAATCTCACGAAACATACATTGCAGTTTAGGTACATAATAATCAGTTTCTTTGCAAAGAATAGAGCACAGAATATCGTATTTAACCTATTCAGCACTATGATCTGTAAGAGTGGGAGACATACCTGACTCTAATCCCACCAGCCCTCAAACTTATTTCTATCACTTGTTCATGATACTTATAAGAGGAAAATTCATACTGTGTGCCCTTTATTACTCAAATGGTGATAAATATAAAACTATGAAACTACAAAAGCTAACATGCAATCACAAGTTTGTTGAAGATCCTCCCTCATCTCTTATCAATTCTGATTCTTGTACATTTTGGTGAATGGTAATAAAATAGCATGTAATGTGCAAACACTGAAAATAAAAGAAGAGATTCACATAATAAGAGAGAAGATAAACTAGAGGAACAAGCGAGCAGTGAGGACCTGAATGCAAGTTTTTTTCCTGTATTAGCTGAGACGGCACAGACAACTGAGACACTAATCATCCCATTAACGCTCATTCGAATGAGAAACTGCTGACTTTGGTGACTGAGTTTGGGGTGAGTGTGTGAGGGGAAAAATTGGGAGTGAACGTGAATAAATGCAGGGTTATTAGGTTTTCTTTCTGCCTCTCTAACAAGTGGACTACTGGCATTCTGTCCACAAACATACAATTTCTCCTTGTCATTATAACTCACAAAGCTCATTCTTCGTAGCCTAAGATTTTCCTGTGATGAGCACTATGCACTAGGCCTGCCTTTTGGCAAGATGGAAAGAGCAGAAGTAGGTAGGAACATTTAGGCAGGAGCATTAGGTAGTAGTAGGTAGGAGCCTCTGCAAACACTGTGCTAGACTTGCCCTCTGCCAGTGGCCTGTTAAGGGTGAGGCACTGAAGGCTAAGAAGCAGCATGAGAGTTCTCTAGTTATGTAGACTCTGTTGCTGTGGCCACCCCTTTGAGGGAGTTCCAACTGGAAGAGGCATCAGGGAAATTGACAGAATAGCAGAAACAATGAGTGAATTAGGAAAATTCATAATCTTAACTGAGCAAGCAAGATGAATCAAAGAAAGTTCTAAATGAGGTAAACACCAACAAACAATGACAGCCATCATGGCCCTATACCTTGGCGACTGATACTATGGAGGTGAAGCTAGTGTAATCCTTTCCACATCCTGATTATAAACAATATATCTTAGTTCAGGGTCTAATTCATCAAAAATCTTTACTCCATTACTATTCTCTAGCTCAGATCAAGGGAAGATAGCCTCACAGCTCATTTATTCACATCCTCGTATTCAGAGATGCTATGAACACAGTGTTTCATACCATATTTACATCTTAATGGGTTGATGATGAAAAAGGGGGAGACAGTGATGCTGTGGAGGTTGTATGTGGCTGAACCATCCAATCAAATTGGGAAAGGAACAATGATGACATACAGACAGCCAGCTTTGGGATCATTAATTCTGCACACAAAATTCTATGGTGAGATTTACATCTCCATTCATTCTTGTACCCTCCCCAACAAAATGTTATTACAATATATGTTTAGTAATAATTTCCTAGACACTACCACTCAAAATATCTGCATAATGCAACAAGTCTGTTAACCCTTTTTGTCGTCTACTCCTTCCTCTTATATTTCCAACCATATTCGGTCCAATTCTTTCTCCATGTATTTTCCAATACACCATCATAGATATCTAGCTGCTTTTCATCTCTCACAGAGAATTAATGATAGAACAATCTAAAGTGCTCTCATAGATTTATCTTTCTAAAGTCTTCAACAAACATCACACCTTTCTAAAGCCATTCTATCTAACAAACCTAACTGGATCTGGAAAGGAAAGCAATATCTTGATGTCTTCAGCTTATTTCCACCTCAGATAACACTTCTTTGGGATGCCAATATATTCTCTTATAAAACATCTATGTTACTAAGGGAGGCCGATATATTCTCTCGTAAAACATCTATGTTACTGAGGTGAACTCTTCATGAAGCAGTAACTAAATTTTGATAATACTGATAAGTGTTCAAACATTTTGTAAGACATTGCTGAGAAAGAGGAAAGTTCTCACCTGCCAAAGCTTTCTGTTGATCTTGTGTCAACTGAGGCATCTTGTCTGGACTGAAACGTTCTGCCAGAGGAATGTCGGGCCCAAGACTTTCTGGAACAAGGCTGTCAGGTCCAAAGCTGTCAGGTGGGAGGCTATGTGTCTCTGTCTCACTGCTCTGGTCATCACTCTGCTCACTGTCAGAATGACAAAATCAAACTATGCTACAACCATGACTACACATTTCCTTCTTTTCATGATTATTCCCAAAGCTACAACAGTTTTATTGGCCAATCAATTTTACCTCATATCTCATATAGCTTTCACCATTTCTAGTAGTTATGCTACACCAACATTCAAAATGTTGAATTTGACATTCTGAAATATAAGTTTCCAACATAACCACTATATACACGATATACTTATAGAGCATTTCTTCCCCTTTTACACCCTCATAATAATTACAGTTCCAACTCCTACTCTATTCTATCCTTTTTTTTTCTTTTTTTGCTTTGTCGCTGTCTCCCGCGTTTGCGAGGTATCTATATCTATCAATTCTATATCTCTGACACCTGCTTCCACTGGAACTCCCTCAAAGGGGTGGCCACAGCAATGGAGTCTCCATAACTAGTGAACTCCAAAGCAGCTTCTCAGCCTTTAGTGCTTCACCATTAACAGGCCACTGGCAGAAGGCAACTCTAGCGCAGAGTTTGCTGAGGCAACTACTTAATGTTCCTACTGACTACTTTCTAATTCTCCTTCCAACTACTTCTACCTAAAATTTCTACCAAATGCTCCTACCTAAATGTTCCTTCCTACTACTTCTATCTATTCCTCCTACCATTTTGCCAAAAGGCAGGGCAAGGAAAGAGTGCTCACTACAGGAAAATCTAGTTATGAAGAATGAGCTGTGTGAGTTAAGTGTTTTCAAGTATTATGTACCACAAGAGATTGTACATTTGTGGACAGAATGCCAGTAATCCACATGTTTGTGAGGAGGAAAGAAAAGATAGCTACCTGGGTCTGAGTGCAACTTGACAACTATTGTCACTAACCCTTCCAACGTCCAGGCAGGTAGCACTGGTAAAATACCTTCCTTGTCGTTGGCTGCCTGCGAACTACTACCTACTCTGTTCTAGTATTCCTTAAACCGAAATCTAATTAGAAAATTCAATATCACACCTGATGAAATTCCAATTACTTTCCTTAAAAAAGATAAAACTGACAATACCAAAACTAGTAATAGATTAATGAGGTAAACCAAGGATCAAAACATTAAAGAGGATGTATACATATTGGCGCATGTAGCACCAACACGCAAATGAGGATCTCAGCTAATACCAAAGCAATTGGGACCAGATAGCCCAACACTACATGTAATTCAAGTCTACAAGTAATACAGTGACTAGCTAACACTGAGGGCAAACAACCAGCCAATGCATAAGAGCAGAAACAATAGTGGTAGTTGTAGAAGAAAGAAAGAGATGATGGAGTCCTCCAATGGCCAACAAACAATGTAGCTGAAAGGAAAGATCTGTACTTTAAGGAGAAGAAAGCAGCCCTAATTTTACCTATGCTGGAAAGTAAGAGGTCCGCAGGACACACCACTACAACTTTTAAGTTATTCATTCATTTATTTATCATACTTTGTCGCTGTCTCCCGCATTAGTGAGGTAATGCAAGGAAACAGATGAAAGAATGGCCCAACCCACCCACATACACATATATGTACATACATGTCTACACATGCACATATACATACCTATACATCTTAACGTATACATATACATACACACACAGAAATATACATATATACACATGTACATAAGTCATACTGTCTGCCCTTATTCATTCCCGTCGCCACTCCGCCACACATGAAATGACAACCCCCTCCCCCCGCATGTGCGTGAGGTAGCACTAGGAAAAGACAACAAAGGCCACATTCATTCACACTCAGTCTCTAGCTGTCATGTATAATGCACCAAAACCACAGCTCCCTTTTAAGTATTTTAGCAAAAATGTTGAGGCTCACAGGCAACCCAGCAGTTCATCCTCCCTTCTGGGGATGGCAAATGAAATAAACACCCGTCATAAGCTAAGTACCCATACGCTACACATGTTAAAAGAAGGTACATATACAAGGTTGATAGATGAGGTAACACAAGTGTAAAGCCTCTCCCTGTAACATACAACTGGTAAAACAACAAACAGCAATCACGTACACACAACCAATGGTTACCTATGGGCAAGATGTGTGGTGGAGGGCAGTGTAGTAGCAGGTTCTTCATCTAGGTCAAGCAAGGAAGAAGATCGGTCATCATCAAGCTGGAAAGAGAAACAAGTGGTTACACATGACATACCATCTTTGATTAGGTTATACTGCATTGTAAAATGATCGTCTGGATTCCCAACCACACTGGGAAGGGAGGAACCATTTGGATGACAGTCCATACCTACCTATAAATACCTATGACAAGATTCTACTTGGGTTAGTGAATAACCCCACCTGCACATCCTGCTTGATGAATACAACTGCTTCTCCATGCCATTATCATCAAATAATTATCAATTCTGGGTTCATCTGGAACTGATTTCAACTATGCACAGTACCAAATTTTCTTTTAAACTTTTTTTGTAGTTGTTTGTAAATTTTCCATTTCTCCTGGAACAGCACTGAATGGTCTTTCCATCTTTTTTGTTTGGCCCAGTGTTTGGAATAGAACAGCACCATATGGATCCAATGAAGTGACCTATAGATAGGGTGGAGGAAAGACGCTAAGGTCTTGGGTGTTTTGAGGAGTGTGCGGAAAGTGTTCACTATCTGGGAGGGTATAAATGGGTATGCTTGATGGCATAGCAGTCCCCACAATGCTCCAGTTCACTTTATCCTAGGTGTTCACTTTAACCTAAGCATACCTCAGACTCTCTAACATATTTGGGCCCTAAACACTCAAAAGTATCTTTCAGTTTATTCTCCCATATCTATCTTTCATGCACAGATAAAATCTTCCCATAAGAGTTGTGAAAGTGGTCACACTGATATGGAGTGTATTACCCATGTACTGATGTTTTCCCTAATATATTCCAATATATCAAGCCTTAAGAAATGCGTTAAAAGAAATCTGAGAAATGTTCAGTCATAACACGAATGATATAGAAGTGGAAAATCCCTCAAACTACACCATATGCAACATAAGGCTTACCTCATTGTCAGGGGATGGAGATGAACCACGTTTTCTGAAAGAAGGGGAGAGAGATGTCACATGGGGAGAGGCAGATTTAACTTCTGGTCTGGCTTCTACTTGACTGTCAGTGAGAGAAATGGATGGGGCTCTGGCCATTGCTTCTTCATTACGCTGTAGTTCTGTAAATAGAGATATAAAGTTTTCAAGGTGCTACTAATTTCACAGGCTCAAGATCGGAAAATGAGGATAAAACATAAAAATAAGAATCAACAAACAAGATAAAATTAACGTGTATAATCATCTCTTTCTGCTTCTTCTTAAGTTTCAAAGTCTCTTGTTATTCTATCTTATGCTTTTTTTCTCCTGTTAGTGTCCATGTAACTATAATGTGTTTCCTAAGTTTTTGTTTTTTAATTTTTTCATGCTTCCTAAACTTCCATTTGTCTCTGTATTCCACATTAAGTTCTATGCTTATCTCCATGCACTTTTTTCAAGTTTTGTGTCAGCCTCCATTACCCTCCTCAGTCTTGTTAATACCAGACACTTCCTTAATTATCTGATGTACCTCGTGCACTTCCTCAAGCCATTTATCAGCATACATGTGCCATTCTTACCACACTTATCGATGATCACTAGTAACTACTCTCAAACACTTTAGCACTATTCATCCCACTACAGCTCCTAGTCTTATCTCAGTATTTGATACAAACTCATTTCCATTTCTCTTTGTATTTGCAATATCCATGGGTAATTCATATAATTCTACTCAAATATACCCCATGAGTAATGCTATTTGTAACTAAAATACAATTCATCCAAATTACACTGGTAATAATTAAAAGACACACTCCCTAATCTGCATATAGAGATGGGCAATAAGTTAACCTAAATTACTATACTAATTTGCGTAACAACTTTCAAAACTTATTGTACTTAGTAAGTGGATGGCAAAGAAATAAGACTAATTACTTTCTTCTTCCTTTCAGAAGTTGGACAATTTTCACAGCTGCATCACCAATGACCTAAGCTACTTGCCAGGACGTCAAGACCAATACTATGAACCAGTAGGGTGCTATGAGAGAAAATGAAGAAAACTGGCAAACTGGAGATTACCAATCCAAATAATTCCCTTAGCCACTTGCTTCAAATGCCCTTTTGGAGGAGACATTGGATCCTGAATCTCTTGTACAGAAGATGGATCAATTATAGGTTTTACATGAAAGATGGTTAATCTATTACTGTAAAAAGAAGAAAAAAAACCCCTCTCTAGGCCTGTTTAGATATTTTTTTTCAAGTATGCACTAATCATTTAATCATGTTCTTATACTTGTAATTAGAAATTTCACAAACTTAACACTGTACTTTCAAGTTAAAAGCCCTGTGATTACTTCACCCACTCAAACAATCAGGCATGGCCCAACACGGAGATCTTAATACAAATGTTGGCTGCCAAGGGATGTTAAAGACTTGGCTAAATTCAATCTCAAAGGTAAGTTTCAAAACAACCATAAAAAAAATTATAAACAAGAGAATATGCCAAAGGCACACCAAATATCCATCCTGGTAAACCAAAAGCTGGCAAACTGAGTGAGCTGGAACCAAGATGATACGACGGACAAAGCCCTGTTTTAAAAAATTTCTGAATACTTTCTGTCATAAAGCCATCATATGTACTTTATGTATTATTCATAGCAGCTTAGGATTTACAATGCTGATGTGGATGTGGGGGTTTGGTTCTCCAGTTTATATCCATTCAGTAGGGAAAGTAAATACTGTGGTACAAGTATGGATAAAAAGAATACAAGGGATAACCATAAGCAAAACCCTTTGTCTTGAGGTAGAGTATGTAAATAATCTCAAAAAACTATATAAAGCAAACACTCTGCGTTCATCCTTAATCATCTTTAACTTAGAAAATTCTTAAAGTCCATCTTTTCTATGTACCGCAAGCTGACTACGGACAGGAGCTGCAGCCATAATGCCATAATAGTCCTGTAAATCACTCTACTACTTTTCACAGACGTAAAGTTGCAATAAATAAGAATCTAGCAGCTTACTGAGCAACTATATATTCACCCAATATGGAAAATGTAAAATCTAGTGTTTTCAGCATCACCATAAAACTCAATTTCAACTAAAGCATCCACGACAGGTATTTTTGCTATTAATGCTAGGCAAGCTGAAAGTGCAAAGAAGCTTCATTACATCCATTTCTACTTTCAACTTGGAAAATGGACAATTTATTTTCCAACTAATCAGGCCAATGGTATGAACTAAAACTAATCTCAGTGACCAAAATGATCCACTGCTAAAGAATGAGAGTTCAACAGAGGACTACATTATATATAATCTTCATGATTTTTTCTGTGTTATGTACATGAACAACACTGTCTGCTCCACACGCCTCTTGGACTCATTAATACTTGTATCTATTTCCAGCTGCATTAAAGGCAAGAATATAAGCATCATCCTCCTGGTGGTAGAAAGTACAATGGGTATTACTACGTACTGATTTCAAACTGGTTGAATTTACCTTCCAATTTTCGTAGTTGGTCGTGTGTTAGGAGTGACCGCATTCGCCTCATATCTGCAAGGTGGTGTCGCTGTGCCTCAAGAAACTGATCATTAGCACGCTGCCAAGTGTGCTTTAAGTCTCTGTGTTGGCGACGCTCAGCCTCATAAGCCTGTGCAATAATGCTTATTACTGATCTTGTGTGTATAAGAAACTTATATAACTACCAGCTTTCTGTAATTATATGTTCATAAAAATATAGTTCTAGCTTATATAAAACATAGAGTAACCCCATGAATGAGCTGTGTTTGAAGAGATCCACCCATACAAATAAAGAAATGCTGTTAAAGTCATACAAGCATATCAAAGCTACACACACAGGCCAATAATTCATCAGATTAACAGAAGATGAAAAAGTGAGACAAACATAAACAGGCATACAGATGGACAGATAAACAAGAGGGCAATTAAAGACATACAAAGGGACTTTAAACAAACATAAAAATAAACATACAGGAATTCTAAACAAAACTATACAACAGTATATTACACAGTTAGAAAGATTTATTCATGTATTTATCCTTGTATTTGTCCTACATATGTCCCACTATTCATACATATCTCTCATTACTCTGCATTAAAAGCTGGGTGAGAAATCTCTTGAATATATATGCAACATAAATTCTATTTTTGTATTCATTGAGCCCCTTACAAGCTATCATATTAGTCTTGTCTTCTTCATACCTTGCTAAGAATGAATGAAAAAAGAAAAAATTCACAAACAAAAACTAAGGTTGGGTCAACAACCTCCCATTCAAAATGCCTTTAACCTTTTTATAAGAATGGTACCTCTTCAAGACACCTACGAAAACATATTTCTTTTAAAACATTACATATATATCACTATTTTCCACAATCATATAATAAAAGTGTTACCACACATATTTCTGTTGTTGTCTCCTGTAATCAAGCTGCTGTGAAAGCAATTTTTCAACAAGTATACTAAAACACGAAGAGGAAGCTTTAGATGTATAAGTAGTGCAATTATTTCCCTTTTCCTTGAAAAACCTCATCTTCATGGGAAATGACAATCAACTGGGTGCACTAAGAGAAATTCAAAAGGATATAAACATTGGTCTTGCTCAATGAATCAGTTATTGCACAAAGCAAAAGCTTTACATGGTTAGTTTTAGCACAATTGAGCTATGTGCGAGAAAGATTCTCTGCAACTGATCCATTACATGTAAATAAGAAGAGTTCCAAAATTTAAGAAACAGCAAGAAATTTAGGCCTTGACTTACACATCGAGCACATCTGTACACACTTCCTATCTATCTTCAATAAATAACTTTGTGATACATACTTGTCTCAGTTCAGTAAGTTGTGTGCGTAATCTGTCGACATCATCAGTGAGTGCTGTTTTCTGTGTATTAAGAATGGCTGTGTACAACTCCAAATCTGCTCTAGATGCCTTCTCAGCTTCCAAAGTACTGCTAACACCTTTGAGCTGAAAAAGTAATCAAATATAACGATAAAGGAGGAAACCAATGAAATGGTAACATATGAGATCGGAGTATCATCATGTTGCATGACAACCAAAAAGATACGTCCTAAACTCAGCCATCTTCAATTCAGAATCAGTTTGAATATGATTACATTAGGAAATATTGGGGCTGCAAATTTACTCTAAAAAACTGAGCCAACCTACAGGGTTAAGACATGGGAATCCAGTTCTGTAAATTAAGTCCTACAAACTGTCTAAGTGGCTTTGGATGTAAGTAGCATGTCTGTAATAATGTTTGACAAAGAGGAGAATAAATGTTGATGAAAGGCACATACTCTTTAAAGATAGGTAATTTTGAGTCTCCACATATCCCTGTCCTTCCATGCCTCCCTCACTTGCTAGCTAAGATGTATCTCATCAAATTGAAGTAATTCTGCACTTTCAAGAACCAAAGTACTCTAGATGTATATTGTATCACCTGCAACATGAATCATCATGCAACTATTGCTGTTAGCAAGCCTACCTTTTCATCAAGCTGTTGTACAACCTGTGCTGCATCTGTGCCCTGCAAGAGTGGAGCCACAACATCAGCAGTATGAAGCGCAGCAGCCTGCTGTGCCTCGTGTGCTCGTAACTGGGCATCCTGGGCACGGATTTTTACCTTCAGAGCCTGTATTTCCCCCTCCAGAGGTTCCACCAGGGACCGTAACAAATTAGCATCTTCCTGGGCCTAGTGGAGGAAAAAAGGTAATGAAACAAGTACAAATGTGGTGGTGGCTACATTCCTACATCACGGTAAAAGACCATACACTCTTCACAGAAAACTCAAGGCAAAACCTTAATACTGAACAAAACTGCAACATAAAAAAAAAAAGACATAAAATCCACAAGTGTTTTTGCGCTAGGGTAAACAGTTATCATCATGTATTATTCAGAGTCAATTCTCTCCGGCTGGAATGTTACTTTCACTTTTGTTTCCATACTTCCTCGCCTCTCACATTGGTATGTTCATTCCCTATTGCTAACACACTTACTTCCTCACTCTTCACCCTATGTCTATGTTTTTGCCTCCCACTTAACTTAAAACTCAGTTGCTGAATCACTGTTTATCAATTTCAAATCTCCATACTGCAAGATGGTGAATTCTCAATGTCTTACTTTTTGAGTATAATGTTACTTTCCTCATATCAACTTAACTCTATTTCTATCAGTTCAAAGTGAGGCGATATAGGTATATAGCTTTTCAGATATATCTAATAATTACTCAAGTTTTGTGGGTATAGATGAAGTCTTTTTTTGGCTATATGCAAGCATAATATTTGACAGACAATAAACAGGATGAATACTGAGCTGCCAGGTGGAATAAAAGGGTAATCATAGATCATAATCATAGAAATTATAATCACTTTTCTAGGACTAAACTTTTATGCAATTCAACAAATCATTTATTCCATTATCAAGGGAATTTGTGCCTGACTAACCATTAGACTGACATAAAGTTAAAAATTCACTGTGGAGAAATAAGAACTAGACGTTAAGGATCAAACTTCTGTAATCCACTAACAGTAACCAGAAAGCTTCGTATCAAGAAAATCAGTGAGCTTGGAGTTGTACCAAACTGTAGTGTATTCATCCTTCTGGATGGTATTCTGTGATTTCTGCCAGTTAGGTGAGCTTACTCAGCACCAAGCTATGAACACTCTTGTTATGTATTTTGATTAAGTCCATTTGCAGAAATCAGTAATTCTTCTATTGTTCCAATAAGCACAGAATTAAACTTGCAATTTTTGTACCTGAAATGCTCAGAAGATCAATACACTCTTAAATCAGCAAATATTGAATTAAGTAAGTCAAAATCTTACTTCTTATTAACTTCAGCAGCTCATATCTATTTGCCCTCTGCCAGTGGCCAGGGTGAGGCACTTAAAAGACTAAGAAAAAGCACCAGAGCTCACCAGTTATGGAGGCTCTTTTGCCATGGCCAAACCCTTGAGGGAGTTCCCAAAGGGAATAGGCATCAAAGATATAGATATACAGATGGGCAGATAGAATTTTCATCTAAGACACTTTAGCAAGAAGCTCTGTCTGCTGAACTGAATATCTTTTCCAACAATATTGCCATGGCTATCGATGCCAGTAAATAGCCTCCCTAGGACCCTTTCTCCAGGGGTTACTGTAGCTTCAAGGTTGTGATACAATCAGTAGCAAGGAAAAGATGGCCTCCTTTCAAAGGAAAAGTCCTTTAACAATACTATACTCTGATCATGCTACTTCACTGAAGGTCACTTTTCACTCACGGCATAACCCCTGCACACTTCATTTCCTCATGGCTACAAACATGTGTTCAGGAATGACTCTTCTTGCACTACCATTTCTAAGTTTGTAAATGTAGAAAAGATACATAGAATTATCAGTGCTTTAAAGCCATGAATTGTAATGAACTCAGCATCTCTGTTCACAAGTATGCAAAGCGCTTTACTGCCTGATACTTACCCTTTTCATACTCTCTTCTAAGTTCTCAGCATCCACCCCTGTCCCTCCTAAGGAAGGAGTTCCTATACCAGTGCCAGAAACGGTCTTTTCAGGGGTACTTAATGCAGATGGACTTAAACTGGGAACTTTCTTGGCCAAAGACTTTGTAACAGCTGACAAAACTCCTGGACTTAGTAAACTCTCACTCTTTGCTCGTATATCTGATTCCTGTGGGTAAGAAATTAACGACAATAGGATAATCTATTCTGAGATATCAAGAGTAATTACTCTGTCTATCTATTATCATTAATTCCACTCCGAATGCTATGAGGGTGGATTAGGTATACAATGCATTAAACTTTATTATAAATTGCCATATTTTTGCTGTGGAAGCGTGCTTCCAGATCCCCTAACTCTGCACATTACTGGCACAACTTAATAGGTCTCCACTTTATTTTGCAGAGATCTTCTAGTATATAACCCCCCTCCAAACCCTCAAAGAAGTCCTGTGTATGTCGACTATTCTGGGCAATCACTACAACAATAATACAATTTTCTCACACTTCAAAAACTTCAATTCTGTGACTAACTGAAATGACAATCAAAAAGAAATAAAAGATTTAAAGCTCCATCTCTGATAAAGGAAAAAGCTTAAGCTGTTGTATGCTTTACTAAGGCTGAATAATACATGTATAAGCTGGTAAGAAGCTTCCACAACAGTTGAACATAATAAAACACAAAGTTATGTACAATTTAAAATGTATTTTCCAAAGATATTCTGCATCACTCATGCTGATCCACTCACTGAACAAACCATATTTTTGTCATTCTTTCATTCATCAAATCCATACTTTTATCACAATGTACATCCTGTAAACAAGAACTAAAAGGGTAGCATCCATAATAAGCAGTAATCAATATTTTTCAGAACTGTTTCATGCTTCAACACTTACCTCAAGTTGCTTTTCATAGAGCCGACGATAATGTTGTTTTTCAGCTTCTAACCGTTCTGTAAGCTTTTTCAGCCTCTTAATCTCTCCCTCATAGCGGCCACCAACTGCATTTGCCACCTCCTCTGTAGAAAAAAAACAACAGTGAATGCAGTTCTCAGAAGAAAAGCTTAAATATTAGGTAAACAATTCCAGCCACGTAAGTTCATATACTATCACTGTGAAAAGTGGATAACTAAGGACAATGGTAATGTAGAAAAGTAGTAGCATTCTTGACAATGAATAAAAGTCATGGATAACTGAGAGTAATAAAAATCATGAGATAACATAAAAACATGTTGATTTGACTGTAATAATATGAACTGATCCACATCAGGGTACTTTACTCAAGTGGACTGTGACCAACTTCAACCTGGCAATTTCTGTCACCACCAGACCAAATCAGTTTACCGTTCCAAATCAAATGATATACCAGACAATGGTAGGTTTCAGCAAATTTCTAAACAAGGAAGGTCTCTCTTGTAATGGATGCACCTTATGCTCAAACCGTAACTAGCTAACAGGATTGTGCATGAGGCACAAGCACTTTCCGTCTTTGCACGGAACAACTTTTATGTTATTTCAATGCACCTGATCATTTACAAGTACCATGAATTATTTGTTTTATCTATATGCCACATATTTTCCATACCTACAGTAATCCAAATAACCACAAAAAGCTACCTATAAATAGCTACAAACTTCAAAATCAACACAAAGCTGTCAATAACCACAACAAACCCTCAGGAATTAAGACTCCCAATAACCTAAACAAATCATCAATTACCAAAACAGATTCTCAAAAAAATTTCAGTAACCATTTCTAGTAAAAATCACATTTACCAATCTATAATCAAAAAATTTTTCAACAATCAAAACCTACAAAACTAATAATAACATTAAATATCAAAAAGAAAAACTATCCACAACTGCAACAAACTACATATATCTAATCCATTCAGAAAATACACCATCATTTATGAAAAGTTAATAATAGGAAAACGATTAATAATCAAATCAAAACTAACACACCATCAATAACATCCAAAATCCACCATTACCATAAACCATCACCGACATATCAACCATAAATCATCCCTTTAAACACCAATACAGAACTAACTACAACGAATGAGCAGTTATCATTACATATCAATGCAGACCACATAAGATAACCTGACTATTAATAAATAAAGCTATCTGCAACCAGGAAGACTCAATAACAACATTTACAGCAAACCATGAATAACAAATTCAAGCTACCAACAATCAGACTCAGTTAGTATTCTTTCCTACAGCATTTCAACACAGCCACCCAGCAATGCCATTCTCTCACACTTCCTGGGATACGTGCATGCTGGCGAGAGATTCAATCATGTATATTGAGGTCACTGAGCTAGAGGATGAGAACAACCCGATTCACTCCACCACCAGGAAGATGTTATCATATGGAGCGTGTAGGGGAATAGACCTGCGACAAAGCCTCCTCTCTCCAGCCTTAATATGTGGCTGGGTTTATAGATGAAATAATTTGGATAAACTCAGCATAAGAAAAGTGCTAATAATTAAAGGTCAAGGATTATCCAAGGACTATTGAATGAAATCCAATTTATGAACTACAGTGGTTAAAGTAATGATTTCATAAAATTTATGTGAAGGAATGAATTCTAGAACATGATCATTTTGACAAAATATAGTGCTCAATGAAACTCTCATCACTGGAGAAATATAATGATCATGGACAAGCCATCGATGACAGATAAGTCATCACTAATAAAAGTGTGATTACAGATACAAAACAATATTCTATGACAAACTATCAATCAACAAGACATCAGTGATAAAATGGTCACCGCCAACACTCTACTCAATACTAATATTAAACGTCACTAATAAAAGTCTAGATAACATGGAATTTATTACTGGCAAGTTGCATATCATACAATTGGCATCAGAAACATTACACGATCACTTATATGTCATTATACAAGAATCACTAATGACCACAGTCGTCATAACCACAGTCATCACTACCACCACAGTGAGGACATATACACCACAGTCATCTCTACCACCAAAGGGATGACATATACACCACAGTCATCAATACCACCACAGGGATGACATACACCACAGTCATCACTACCACCACAGGGATGACATACACCACAGTCATCACTACCACCACAGGGATGACATATACACCACAGTCATCACTACCACCACAGGGATGACATATACCACAGTCATCACTACCACCACAGGGATGACATACACCACAGTCATCACTACCACCACAGTGATGACATACACCACAGTCATCACTACCACCACAGTGATGACATACCCCCACAGTCATCACTACCACCACAGGGATGACATATACACCACAGTCGTCACTACCACCACAGGGATGACATATACACCACAGTCATCACTACCACCACAGTGATGACATACCCCCACAGTCATCACTACCACCACAGGGATGACATACACCACAGTCATCACTACCACAACAGTGATGACATACACCACAGTCATCACTACCACCACAGGGATGACATATACACCACAGTCATCACTACCACCACATTGATGACATACACCACAGTCATCACTACCACCACAGAGATGACATACACCACAGTCATCTTGGATGACATATACACCACAGTCATCACTACCACCACAGGGATGACATATACACCACAGTCATCACTACCACCACAGTGATGACATACCCCCACAGTCATCACTACCACCACAGGGATGACATACACCCACAGTCATCACTACCACCACAGTGATGACATACACCACAGTCATCACTACCACCACAGGGATGACATACACCACAGTCATCACTACCACCACAGGGATGACATACACCACAGTCATCACTACCACCACAGTGATGACATACACCACAGTCATCACTACCACCACAAGGATGACATACACCACAGTCATCACTACCACCACAGTGATGACATATACACCACAGTGATGACATACACCACAGTCATCACTACCACCACAGGGATGACATATACACCACAGTCATCACTACCACCACAGGGATGACATATACCCCACAGTCATCACTACCACCACAGTGATGACATATACACCACAGTCATCACTACCACCACAGTGATGACATACACCACAGTCATCACTACCACCACAGGGATGACATACACCACAGTCATCACTACCACCACAGTGATGACATATACACCACAGTCATCACTACCACCACAGTGATGACATATACACCACAGTCATCACTACCACCACAGGGATGACATATACACCACAGTCATCACTACCACCACAGTGATGACATACACCCACAGTCATCACTACCACCACAGGGATGACATATACACCACAGTCATCACTACCACCACAGGGATGACATATCACCACAGTCATCACTACCACCACAGTGATGACTTTACACCACAGTCATCACTACCACCACAGTGATGACATATACACCACAGTCATCACTACCACCACAGTGATGACATAACCACAAGTCATCACTACACCACAGGATGACATATACCACAGTCATCACTAGCACCACAGTGTGAACATTAATACCACAGTCATCACTACCACCACAGGATGACATATACACCACAGTCATCACTAACCACCACAGGGATGACATATACACCACAGTCATCACTACCACCACAGGGATGACATATACCACCAGACATTAACATATACTACACATATGACATCCCCAGTCATCACTACCACCGTGATCCACGTCTCACACAGTGAGACTACCCACGTATCTACCAACGGACATACACACAGTCTCTACACAAGGATGACATACACCACAGTCTCATACACACAGGATGATACACCAGATCACTCACAGGAATACCACAGTCTCACTCACCACGGAGCCCAATCATCATACCACCGAAATACACACGTACATACACAAGGATACATCATCACCCAGGGTGCTCACCACAGCCACTACACCACAGGTGACCACTCATACCACACAGTGATACCAGTCTCATCAAGTCACCACAGTATCATACACACAGTGTAATACAAGTCATCACTACCCACAGGATCATACCACAGTCACACTACCCACCCAGATACTACACAGCTCACTACACCCAGATCATACACACATCATCTGATATCCCAGTCATACACACAGAGACACACAGTATATACCCAAGGAGATACCCAGTATCACACACACGAGATACACCCATCTCACACCAAGATGACATACACCCGTCATCACCACAATGAATACAATCATCACACACCCAGGGATATCCCACGTCACACACCACCACAGGGAGACATACACCACAGTCCATACACCACAGATGACATACCCACAGTCATCATACCCCACAGATGAATACACACAGTATCACTACCACCAGATGATACCACAGTCACACTACCACCACGGAGACATTCACCACAGTATCACTACCACAGAGACATATACACAGTCATCATACCACCACGGGATGACATACACCACATCATACTACACCACAGTGATGACATACACCACGTCTCATACCACCCAGGATGCTCCACACACACTACACACAGATGACATTACCACAGTCATCACTACCACCACAGGATGACATACCCACAGTCACATACCACCACAGGATGACAATACACCACAGTCATCACTACCACCACAGGATAACATACACACCACAGTCATCACTACACCACAGGATACACACCAGTCATCACACCCACAGGGATACTACACCACAGTCATCACACCACCACAGGGATGACATACACCACAGTCACACACCACCACAGGATGACATACACCACATCATCACACCACCACGTATGACTACACCACAGTCATACACCCACGGGATACATACACCACAGTCACATACACCACAGGATCATACACCACAGCATACTACCACCACAGATACATATACACACAGTCATCACTACCACCACAGGATGACATTACACCACAGTCATCACTACCACCACAGGGATGACATATACACCACAGTCATCACTACCACCACAGTGATGACATATACCACAGTCATCACTACCACCACAGGGATGACATATACCACAGTCATCTTGGATGACATACACCACAGTCATCACTACCACCACAGGGATGACATATACACCACAGTCATCACTACCACCACAGTGATGACATATACACCACAGTCATCACTACCACCACAGGGATGACATACACCACAGTCATCACTAGCACCACAGGGATGACATATACACCACAGTCATCTTGGATGACATATACACCACAGTCATCACTACCACCACAGGGATGACATACCCCACAGTCATCACTACCACCACAGGATGACATACCCCACAGTCATCACTACCACCACAGTGATGACATACACCACAGTCATCACTACCACCACAGGGATGACATATACACCACAGTCATCACTACCACCACAGTGATGACATACACCACAGTCATCACTACCACCACAGGGATGACATACACCACAGTCATCACTACCACCACAGTGATGACATATACACCACAGTCATCACTACCACCACAGGGATGACATACACCACAGTCATCACTACCACCACAGTGATGACATATACACCACAGTCATCACAACAGACACGAAACATATCACAATACTTCGTTCACTTCCCCAACATGAGCGATGGGGCTCACGTGCGTGCCCAGCGGGGGTGTGGGAGGGGCACGAAATACACCAGCACGCACACGAATACAACAGCCACGGTGGGGCACGCGCGCGTGCGTGTGTATAATACAACAGCGATGTATTCCTCCACTGTATACGTCAACTGGAGAGACAGACTGAGACTGCATGACCTTCTCTGCATGAATGCGCGGAATTGAAACCGCTCCGGACATGGCAAGATTTATATACATATATATATAAATTACCGGGCGAGATACGAGGCGTCCATACAAGGCTACAGTCACCCCACTTTTTTAGCAGTGGGGAGGAAGGCCCTGGTCCAGGTAGGGAGCAGGTACGTGGGTGTGTATTGGGGCCCCTGCTCACAATGGTGGATGAGGGAGAGAGAGACGTGTGGACTCGCAGTGTGTCTCACTCACTCCATGAGCCAGCCAGCCAGCCAGCCAGGGTACCAACCTACAGCCACTAACTAGCCAGCCAGCCACTAAGCCAGGGTTACCAACACACAGACAGCCACTAGAGAGCCACTAGCCAGCCAGACCCCACAGGTTGGTGAGCGCTACTGCACCACCCCCACCTGCACATGTGTCCTTCCTCTTCCTCCACCCACCCACCCAGCCCCATCGTACTATGTCTTAACGACTGTATTACTCATTTGCTCCCACCCCTTACCACCAATTCAGAGGTGCCTCATCTTAATCACATCACAAGGGGCCTAACTAGGCCTATCCTCACAAGGGAGCGCCATGAACCACACGACACACGAGAGTGTGAAGAAACTAGAGCCACACTGGTCTTACCTGGGGTTCATCAGCACTGATCTAACCTCACAAAAGTACAGTTCAATCAATACATTTCACCTCTGCTCAGCGGTCAATACAGAATACTTCAACATTTCACCTCTGCTCAGCGGTCAATACAGAATACTTAATGGCTATTTGGAGGTTACCAAATGGACATTCCAGTCCGTACGACCCACACAGTAAAATATATATACTTCTTTTTTCTTTCCTTTCCTTCACACTTCGTCAATGTACACATCTAGTGTAACACGTAGACCAGTTCTCCCCTTGTGACTACACTCGAGTCATTACTGGTACTTCATGTAACGAGACTGAGTCACTGTTTTCCCCCAAACCCACACCAATTTCATTACAGACACCAAAATTATCCCCCCTCCTCCCTGCTGGCTTTGTGAGCGACCCCAAACACTTTTTTTTTTTTCCCTCATACGCGATTCTCTTGAGAGCACATATCCCTCACTGTGGTTGAACGGCTTTGCTCTTGAGTGAACAGCAAACTCCAATATATATATTTTTACCTCCCTTCTCTCACATACGTCCACACGAATGGCCTACCTACGTGGCACGAGCCTGGGACATTAAGACACACACACCTGGGGGAGGAGGAACCCGCACACGCACACACCATATTGCTGTACTCACCACCTCCAAACTGCCTCCTAAGCCTCGCCCACATATCTCCAAATATCCAACTCATCGTTCAGCAATCTGACGATTTACGATGAGCGCTACCGAACTCGAACCTCATCTTTGCGCCATGAACTGTCAACTATGTGGAAAAAAAATTTCAAAAGCTACAGCAAGGAGTGGAATTGCACCACCCAAAAAAAATATTCCATCAGCACAAAATGCGCGCGAGTTAACTTACCGTGAGCTATAACCTTCGACGGTGCACAGCTGCTGGCGTAGTTACGATCAACTGCCGGCAGTCTGAAATGACGTAATCCAGAGGACTTAACTACTACACACTAGTTTTGGGGGGCTTTTAACTATTGCCCTTGGGGGTTTACAGACGACAGTCATTCGTTTCCAATGCCTCGTGGGTCATTAAGGGAGACGTAATTGGTCCCGTATGATGAACACTTCCATTCTAAGTTCATGGACCCTAATTGTCCCTCTCTAGGTAACGAGCGACCCGCAATTAATCCCGGTTTGTTGTCTCCTGGTTAACGAGGGCGTCCTAACTGCTGTCCTTTGGCCAATGAGAGGCCCTAGTTTTCATCTGATGAACGAGGGGGGCCAACCGCTGCCCTCTGGGATATGGGGGGCCCCAATTGTTCCCTTCTAGGTAAGGATGGGCCCCACTCATTGCCCTCTGGGTAACAGACCCTGACTGTTGCCTTATGGGTACCGAGGGCTCCAAATGGTGCCTTTTGGGGTCCTGAGGGCTCCAAATGGTGCCTTTTTGGGTCCTGAGGGCTCCAAATGGTGCCTTATGAGTCCCGAGGGCTCCAAATGGTGCCTTTTGGGTCCTGAGGGCTCCAAATGGTGCCTTTTTGGGTACTGAGGGCTCCAAATGGTGCCTTTTGGGTCCTGAGGGCTCCAAATGGTGCCTTTTGGGTCCCGTGGGCTCCAAATGGTGCCTTTTGGGTCCTGAGGGCCCCAAATGGTGCCTTTTGTGTCCTGAGGGCTCCAAATGGTGCCTTTTGGGTCCTGAGGGCTCCAAATGGTGCCTTTTGGGTCCCGAGGGCTCCAAATGGTGCCTTTTGGGTACTGAGGGCTCCAAATGATGCCTTTTGGCTACTGAGGTCTCCAAATGGTGCCTTTTGGGTACTGAGGGCTCCAAAAATGCAAGAGAACAAAGAGAATTATTGGTGCAGGGGGGGGAGTGGTAAAAGGTAGTGATGACGAGATGCAATGAGTATTTTGAAGGACTGTTGAATGTGTTTGATGATAGGGTGGCAGACATAGGGTGTTTGGACCAGGTTGGTATGCAAAGTAAGAGTCACAGAGTAGTCTGGTGAAGAGATGGAGAAAGCCTTACATGAAATGAAATAAGGCAATGCAGCTGGAGTGGACACTAATGCAGTTGAATTCTTTAAGAAAGGAGGTGACTGTGTTATTAACTGGTCAGTTACAATTTTTAATGTAAGCGATCATGGCAACGGTTAGCAGAATGCATGTATAGTCCAAATGTATAAAGGCAAGGAAGATAAAGGTGAGTGTACCAGGCAAGTTATATATGGGAGGGTAGCGATTGCAAGGGTAAAGGCATGTACAGAACATCAGATTGAGGACGAGCAGTGTGGTTTCAGAAATGGTAGAGGATGTAAAAATCATGCGTTTGCTTTACAGAATGTGTGTAAGGAATACTTACAGAAAAAGATGGATTTGTATGTGGCATTTATGGATCTGGAAAAAGCACATGATAGGGTTGATTGCGGAAGGTCTTTAGAAGCAACGAAAAGTTTTTATCTAGGGCATAAAGCATGTGTGCTAACAGGAAGAGAGAAGAGTGAATGATTCCAAGTGAAGGATGGTCTGCAGCAGGGGTGTGTGATGTCACCAAGGTTGTTTAATGTTTATGGAGGGATGATGAGGGAGGTGACTGTAAGAGTCTTGGAGAGAGGGGCAAGTCGGCAATCTACAGGGAATGAGAGGGTTCTCCAGAAGTTGGTAACTGAGTCTGGAAGTGTGCGTAAGGAGGAAGTTAAGACTAAAAGTGAATAAAAGCAAGGTAATTAGGTGTAGCAGGGTTGAGGGACAGGTTAGTTTGGGTGTGAGTGTGAAAAGAGGAAAACTGCAGAAGTGAAATGAGAGAGATGCCTGGACATGGACATGTCAATGATTGGAAGAAGTGAAGGTAAGTCATAGGCTGGGTGGGGGTGCAAAGGTTCTGGAAGTGCTGGGTAGTTAAAACTCTATATTCTATTTTGCCTTTTGAATAATCACATACAATAAAAGTAATCATAACCTCATCAAGTTCCACCGAGAGTAATTAACTGCTTTTTTACTGATACATGATATTCTTACGCCTGCTATATACGTTTTCCTCTCCTAACCTTGAAAACTGCCCCTATACCATCAGATGACTTGCGACAAATACTAAAAGTGCTCGAAGTATCCTGTAATCAGAGTCTGGGTGATAATGAACACATCTCACTCCCTTGCTGGATGCCTAGAGAAACAGCTGTGTCAGAATAACTAACCAATGTTCAAAAGAGTACAGGAATGGTTAGGTGCAAAAAATATAAAAATACATTCCCTGACATATACTTTCCAACAAGGGTCCTCAAGTTACCATGTAAAAAATTCACCTTCAATTCATACCCAAGTGTTAGTGTCTCGATGAAAACAAAAGAGACACTGCTACACAAAACCACATTTACACAGTAACATTATTGTACCCCAATACTCTGCAACATAAAATTAGACCTACCTGAAGAATTCAGGTCATCTGGAGTAAACAGACGGGTAAATGTCCGTGACACACTTTTCAGAAGTTCGTTACTGTTGATACGATTCTCCATCTTTGTGGGCTTCATTGCCTGCTACCACAAGTGTCTTTTAACAAATGAGGGGCACATCACTAAAAAGTAACTCTCTCACCACTGAAATAAATATGTTATTGTCACCAGTACTACAACACTATGTGCAACACTAAGGTAACAGCACTTAATGATGGAATGAAACACAACTATGTCATCAGCCTAGTAACATCAATACAAACATGTATATGTACCACTAGGCATCATCCCAATACCAAACCAACAAACATCATCTATATGAGCACTAAAACCAAAGATAAAATCACTGCAGTAATGCACACACCAATGTCATCAATGTAACACCTAAATAGCGGATGTCATAACATCAAAACAACATATTTCAACCCTATAACTTCTAAACACAAGATGTCATCACATAACATTATAACAACAGATGTCATCACTATAACATCAAAACAATGGAAGTCACAACAGATGTGATCAATATAGCACCAAAACAACAGATGTCATCACAAGGACACCAATACATTAGACGTAATCACTGTAGCACCAAAATGACGGATGTCATTAAAACTCACTAGAACACCAAAATATTAGACGTAATCACTGTAGCACCAAAATGACGGATGTCATCAAAACTAACACCACACACAACAGATGTTCTCATCACTCTCATACCAAAACAAGAATCCTATCAACACTGTAACGCCACAGGCTAACGCCATAACACCACAAACTAATGTCAGCACCACTGTAACACCACGACAACAAGTATCATCGCTACTGCATCATGAAAACATCAAATGTCATTTTCACAGCAACATCAAAATAGATATCACCGCTAACACCAAAACAATACATGACATCATCATTTTAACATCAAAACAACTGATGCATAACCAGCACAAGAGAACTGTACATGCTAATATTAAACCAAAATACTTTATTGCACTATCAACACGAACTCCAAACCACTACAAGGATCACAAGCACAGCAACATAAAATATGTCACTATCATGGTAACGACACATTACAAGTGCTATGACTAATAACAGACAATCATCGTGGTACACAATAGCAAACTTTATCACAACATAACAGCACATCATTACTGGTGACACCACATCCATTATTTCTAATGTAACAGCAAATCATCATTACTAACATCACTTCTCACAGTGATAATGCAATACATTACACAATATGGATCTCACAACCCCAACAGAACTAAATGACTCAACATAAGATCATAAAATAACATCATTAACATGACACCACAACATGACAAATATCATTACAACGACTGTACACAAACCCTGTGCCCCTTCCCCAGCACAAAGAAATCCTTCTCACAGTAACACTACAACAACACATCTTAAGTGTTCCCACAAGACAACTGATTGCCAAGATGACAACTACAATAAGCAATCTGTAGTGACCCTACTATCACTGGCTACCTACTATCATGTGTCTTGTTATCAAGTTATCACCTGTATCTGACAGAATCCTGATTACCAGTTATCTAATGGGCTGGCAGGCATCAGGAGGGTAATGTCTAGTATCAAGCGACGGATAAGCTTCCAATTCATATTCAGTCACTGCGTACTCATGTATGTAATTACCTACATGTACTGTACAGGGTGGGAATTTTACACTTGTGAGGCCTCATCTCTTGAACATTTTCTATCATAGAAATTCTAAAACATATATGCTGTCCACATCTATAATTTCATCATATATTCTATTCTATTCATCCACTACTCTTATACTATAAAAGTATTTCTCTATATCTTTTCTATCAAGTTTCTTTCTTCATTTCACCTAATGACATCTGTTTCTTTTCAGAAATTACTTATTTGTAATCACCTATTTGTACTCAAGCAAGGGTATTTTACACACGTAGGGCCTTATCTCTTGATATAATTACCCACTTACAGAGTGGAAGGGGAGTTCTACACTCATGGGTCCCTATTTCTTCAACTTTCTCTATTACCATATTCCTTTTTGAACTTTTGCTTGCCATATGCATCAATCCACCACTCTTTTACTAAAGAAGTACCACTTTGCATTTCTAACAGGTTTCTTGCTTGATTTCATGTTATGGCATCTGGTTGTTCTATCTCTGGGTCATTCAAAGAGCTATTCACAGCTGACACCATTTAACGGCTGAAAAACTTTAATGGTTGTGATTATCTCACTCCTTACTCTTTCCCATAGTAGACATATTTGAGGCCTCTAGTCTCTCACTAAAATGCAGCTCTCTTAATACTGGTTTTATCTTTGTTACCCTCCACTAACCTCTCTCTATTACTTCTGTAAGCTTCTGTAAGTGTGGCGACGAGCATATTTTCATTTCAGGCTAATGTATGATGCGAACAGTATGCTAAATATTTTCTATGTACTTGAATGCTCTTAAACTTGTCAGGGTGAGCAGTTTGTCCCCTTCACAATTCTCTCAAAGTTAGATCCAAGTCGATTCCTGAGTATCTCCCACGCACAGATTCTTGAAGCTCATTTTCCACAAGGTAATGTATCTCTATACTGAAGCCTTCTTTCATTGTATACTAATCCTATTATTCTGTATTTACTCAGGATGAATTTCATCATTCAATGCTTTCCAAGACTTCTTCTCCATTCTATCTCACTGGTGTTAGGGATATAGTTGGACTGGATTATAGAATTTTGGTTTAGAGGCCAAGCACTGGAGCTTCTAAGGCTATTCAGTGCATTAGAGCAAGTGTCTTCCA
The DNA here is from genome assembly GCF_036320965.1 of Panulirus ornatus. Classification (NCBI taxonomy): domain Eukaryota; kingdom Metazoa; phylum Arthropoda; class Malacostraca; order Decapoda; family Palinuridae; genus Panulirus; species Panulirus ornatus. The sequence goes on from NC_092268.1 coordinate 8,267,536, forward strand.
CTGTGAAAACACATCTGAACTTGTCCCCATCAAGAATAATTTCCCTCAGGGTTTTTGTCTAGTCTCCTACACTCTTCCTCCATTACATCAATGATTTCCTCTCGTCAACAGCCAAATGCATTCATGAGCTATTGTCTCAAACCTGCATTGCTCTACTTCCTTCAAATCCACTCCAACTCCTCTTACTCAGAGTAATATGCTTTTTGTATAAACACAACTTCCTCTATAAACTCAAATTTGGATGACATATCCCAGTTATAAGGTTAGAAATTGGGTTCAATACCTCTAAAACCCAATTTCTATCCATCTCTCTCTGTAACAACCTCTTAAAACTTTCCCCATCACTTTTGATGGATCTGTTATTCCATTATTAAGTCTTTAATTGTCAACTAAACAGGTATACTTTTTGTTATATGTGCGCTATATCTTTTCAAAGAAAACAGAGTTTGGATTTGTGATTTAAAGTAGATGGATGAGTAACTCTGCTAAATGTTTGCAAACATCATACAATGTATCTACAGAAGTATGGGGAAAGATTCAATAAAATCACTCATCACCATTTCTAAAAGAAATACACCTCCCTACCTTCAAAAGAATTTTGTTTCACAAGATTGATTTGTCCAACTGTTGCTTCTTACAACATGCAAAGTCTAGTAAGGGAGAAAGAACAACATCAGTTTCTTTTTTGAGGATAATCTATTCTGATTACCTGTACTGCGATATTGGCTTACAGCTGGATCAAAATGGGCATATTTTATGCAAATACACTTGCAATATAAGCCTCAACCAAACATAACATTCATACAGCGAGACAGCTCTTTTGGGGACTTACGTTTTATAACTTAGGTCCTTCATATCAACGGTTAGCAATGAACAAAGATGCTCAGTTCCTAGGGAGGACATGCTATCCTACAGCCCATGATCATATAACATCAGCAATAGCATAACTTATATGAAAAGATGAGGAAAATCCATCAAAAACACAGAAATGGCAGGCCACATAAAGAAATCATTAATCCCTAACGATAACAATAATACTGTATCCTATTCACCAGGGTGGACACAACCCACCCTACTCTATATTACTACTGTCCTTCATTTGTCATTATTCTTTCCAAAATTTCACCATTCTCTCCCTCACAAAAGTTTTACACTTGTGTAGCTATATTTTTTGTACTAGATTCTGCTACAACTGTAGTGGTTAACATACTGAACTGATGCATCAATGGTAACTGTATCAAATCACATACTAATTGGGAATATTCCTATTATTCAAACAATCAAGGAAAAAAGATTTACAAAAAGTAAATCTACAAAAATATGAGTAAAAAAAATGTCCTACATTTCCAAGGAAATTTTCAGTCGTTACACAACAAAAAGAGAAATATGTAAAGCAAATATGATTTTTGAAAAAAGGCCTCATCACAGTTAGAAAAAACTTTCTCTTCCACACGAAAAAACAATCTACTTGTTGATTTGTTCAACAAAGGGCTCAGACATCACTGATGTACCTGCCTGTTACAAGAAGCGATAGGCAAAGAAGCACCAGAGTAATATCAACCCTCATGTAAACTCACCAGTTCGTATGGTTTACTGTCAAATAATTGCAAATGCTTTTCTAGTGCTTGTAACAGAAAATTATGTTTTCAACAGATTATCTACCCCACACGACCAGCAATGTAAACTGGTAAACTATGTGCCCTGAAAATAAGAAAAGTTATACAAACTGGCTAAAACAAGGTGGAACAACTGGAAATTGGGTTGGGAATGAGATAGTGACTTTATGCACAGCAATTGAATGGATATGGCAATGTTATAAGGCTATAGGATACTGGTTAATGACTAAACTTCTCTGCCAACCTGCGCATTTGGAGTGGCAAATTGCCTTGGCTAAAATCACTTACCCTTCATAAGTTGTTGTACAGTAGCAATCTCCTCCTGACACTTGCGTTGCTCAACAGCAATATCATTCTCAGCGGTGCACTGAGCAATGGTAACAGCACTGTGTGCCTCTTCCAGATCTGCTTGTAGCTGTCTGATCTGAGCCCGCAGCATCTCTACCTCAGTCTCCACTGCAGTGCTCTGCTCAAGGTGCAACCTCAACTCCTCTGTATCGAAAACTTCTTGAAAATTATGTGTTCCAAACATCCCCTCACATTCACCTATTTATGTCTCACCCACAAATTTTGAATCATTACCTCTCCTATGTTCACTTATATCTTTTTACATCCTTTTGTCATTTTTCCCACAACAATCCTACAAATGTTTTTCCCATACTTCCTACAAATGTTTTTCCCATACTTCAATCTCAGTCCTTTACTGAGCAGCCTAAAACCTCACTGTGAATTTCTCAAATAGCAACTTAGTATGTGACTGTCATACATTAATCATTATACCCTCTAAATCTTGATATAATCCATACTCCTAATCCATCTGTCGCATTTTATCAAGTACAGTATATCCTTTCCTAAATTCAAAGCATGCCAGCATATGAGGAATTTTTAACATTCCAGCGGTAGCACCTGGGTTGGCTGTTTTCTAATTTGGGGGATTACGGTTTCATTGAGGCATTTAAACCATGTTCTTTAGTGTATATCAGAATAAGGTATGTAATAGCTGACGATCCTTTACTTTCATCCAGGACTCAAGTGAATTGCATGAATACCACCTTAATGATAAATGGGGCTATGAATTAAGCTTTGATTCAGAGGTACAATTTTGGTCATTTAGCTCTCCTTTATCTTAAATTATTGAAATACTTCAAATAACTACCACCATTCATCACTAATTACCACTACTAGTACACAATACAGTAATTGACTAATTCACACTGCATCATCAAACCTTTACTTCAACTCTTCGTTTAACTTATTTCAATATTCTTTAAAAAAAAAAAGTCTGCCTCTTGTCTACCTTGTATCGTTGACCACACTTTCTCGAATCATCATTCTGCCACCCTGTGACCTAAAATTTGCAGTCTCCACAATGCAAGCCCACTGGTGATTTGCAGCAACGTACACAAATTTGGAAATCAGACAAATCTAATACAAATACAATCTTCATAAAAATCCAAAAAGCTTTCATTATAATCTCATTTCTCATACTGACTGCATTTTCCAAATAGGACATTTGTCCCCAACTCATTCCTCTGTAGCATCTATCTCACCATCACAATGTTTTCACATTCTCTTTTAACAACCGAAAATATGTAATATTGTACATTACATATTGTACAATATGTAATATTATACATTCATACTAGAACAAAATAATTCACAATCTTTCAAACATTCATTTACTCCTTGACATATTACCCAATAATCCCTCTTTTCTCTTCATCCTTAATTCAGCCTTCTGGTATCACTCATTCTAATCAAAAATAAATCCCTCTGTACTACATACAATATATATCCACCTTCTTTCAACAATATTCTGATATGACATGAAAATGGTTAAGTCACATAACGTATGGGAATGTGGAATATCATGTTTCCTCCTTTCTCCTTTCTTACCCCATCACTTTCCATTCCAAGCTCCTTACCTTCCTTTTGGAGGTATAGCTCCTTAAGCTTTGCACGGCGATGACCAAAGTCTTCCTCAATGCGCGCATGTTCTTCAATGAGTTTTTGCTCTCTTTCTTCAAGACTCTTCACTCGGGTCTGCAGCTCTGAAACCAAGTGACACCGTAAGTTACTCACACTTCTAGCTTTGATAAAATTTAGGTTTAACGAAACAAACTCATTCATGAGAAAATCCTGAAAACCTACTAAAAAAATTCCAGCAATTATCTGTACCAACAATTTGGCTACAAGGACAGGCATCACTTCTTTTGCATGAAAAGCAAGCATAAATACATCATATAATTAACTGTAAATATGCTAACATTATCATATTCAAATAAGACCAAGTTTCATTCACACTAACTAGTAAACTATGGTAAGTGGTTAACATCTAATCTGTGCTCAGACAGGAGACCACACAGCCCTAGGTAATTATACGAGCATCAAGCCTTGCTAGAATCTGGCAATTATTTAAGGAGGCATTTGAAACACAAGGAAAATGTGTCGTTCAATGAATACAAAAAAATCTTATTAACTGCCTGACCTGCAATTAAGACCAGATATATTTTCTTCAGTTTCCTCCAATGACTTGTACAGCTACAAATTACAGTGTTTCGTTTAGAGATAAAAGTGGCAGACACTCATGGTATCCAAAGAAAAATACTCAATCTGTGATCAAAATGACAAAGATATTGTCTTTACTAACAATCAAATAGATGTATCATTATACAAGATGCACACTCCCTAACCAAAGAAAAAGAGGTTCATAGACTCAAACTATATCTGCATTATGGAAAAAATCATATATAATGTATTACATATAAACCAATGGAAAAATTGTCTTTATTTTTTCCACAATGTGTGAGTTACACACTTTCTTTATACTTTATATACAGAGGTTTTTCTAATTGTATGAATTTCATAGCAAGTTATCCAAAATTTCCCTACATTCATATTCTTCACCACTACCACCTTAACTAATCATAAAATACAATACAGCGCTTCAAGGCACACAACATTTATCAAATTCTTTAATTTTCAGTGCGCAAAACAAAAAAAAAAATTTACTTTTGTCTATTCTGATGATTTCTACGAGTGCTGTACCTTCTTTTACGTTACTTTACCCCAGATTTCCCGTGATCTTCATGGCCCTCCCTACTATCAATTATCTATCACGGAATGCATATTCTCTTACTCATTTCTAACAGGTGTTAGTAATATATTGATAACAATACCAGTCTCCCAGAACTCCACACAAAAATGGAGTGGCAAGGTTAAACTGATGCGTTTACGAGAAGAATCCATTCATTACAATTACATCTGCGACGACATTGACAAAATTATTTTCATGACGACATGAACACCCATCATGTTCTCGTGTAACAAGATACCCATTAAACCTGTTACAAAGCTTTTTTGCAAGGCTAAGAATATATTACTATTTTACAAAGACAATTTCTAAAACATTGTCGTACAGTTAACAATATGGAACAAAATCGACTCATAAACATTAATAATAAACCACTTTAACTAATGTCTATTTAAGGTCTACGATGTTAAGGTGTGAAATCTATATTAAACCTTAGGGTAAAAATCTACCTTAAGGTTAGGGTATTTTGTTATCAATATGGAACAAAATCGACTTATAAACATTCATAATAAACCACTTTAACTAATGTTTATTTAAGGTCTACGATGTTAGGGTGAGAAATTTATATTAAACCTTAGGGTAAAAATCTACCTTAAGGTCAGGACAATTTATGCATCAACATGAGCCTAGTTCCCCCTAATCTCCTACCTCAACATGGCTACCCAGAGGAGAAAAAACAATTTAAAACAATTTATTGAGAGACACAACAAGGCTGGACAATAATAAAGACATTGATTGTATTTAAAAATTATTTGGCGTTGATGTCCAAACCCCCTGAGTGTCGAGGGGGACTTGAAGGGCAAGCCCCCACACACCCTCCCGGGGGGCTTGAGGCCCACCACTCACCCTCCACAGTGGCTCCTGAGCCTCCATCTTTGACCTCGGCCTCCTCCATGCTGCCCCTGACGTCCACAACTCCAACAAAATCGACACTAGTCAGCCATGGTGGCCAAGGGTGACATCTTCACACTCTGAAATCAGCTGCTCGAGGACCAGCTCTACCGGATGTCGCCACTGGGGCCGTCGACACCACCAGCTGGCCAATCACAATTCAGTTGAGGCTCAACTCGCGTTCTCATTAGTCCTCCCGCCCGGGACTCGGGTCTTCCGAGGGGTTTGAAGTGTATTGATTAGATGGGGTCATTTTATGTTGTTTACACCACAGGTCACAGGCTAATAACAGTTGACCTCATGAGTAATATTAATTCCCTTTAAGGATAAATAATCAGAAACCCAATGAACTCTTTAACGGACTCCTTAGATTACGTTAGGGTCACACAGCTTCACTACCCTAATGTATGTTGAAATGGTTCACGGAAATAAGTTTTATTTAACATTAAGAGAGTCTTATAATTACTTCTATGGCCAATTACTTTATTCTTGGAATAAAGATGACATCATTGCTTCATCATGTTCCACACATACATGTTTTAAACAGGTGTTAATCTCAACAGGTTTGGTCAAGTCAGGAAGAAAATTAAATATTTCAAATTATGTGTTTTTTAACAAACACTTAATTCGACCCTTATGCAGAAATGAGAAGACATATAAGAATCTACATTTAAATATCAATCAAACTGAACCATGAGTGAAGACAGGTCAAAAAAGGATAAAAACAGACTATGAGTAACTCATAAAAACATCCTAGCTACTGAAGGCTTATTTATACATTACTTATACCTTTAATGGTTAGGTTATTTTCGTGTATACGAGGCTGCTGCTTCCCATAGTTTTGTGGATATCATCCACACGATGAATGACCGTTGTGAAGACACACACCTCCATCTTTCCTACAACAGACAGGAGGAACAGCTGCATTAGCTGTGGGCCGTTTAACGCAACCATGTCTCGAACCCGGACGGGCCCGTACGTGGATTGTGATCACTTAACCATTACACTGTGTGTGTGTGTGTGTGTGTGTGTGTGTGTTTATTTGCGCAAAACAGAAACAAAAATACATTTCAGAGTTTCATTAAGTTTGTCTAGCTTTTTATTATTCCATTGAGCCATCATTATTGGAACTGGACCTTCATCAATCTGGAGAGGTTCTAAATCTTGTAAAATGATTATCAGATAATACGAGGCCCATAATTAGAACTAAATGTTTACCTAATATACATGCAAATGAACCAAAAGCATAAGCTAGGCACACAAACATGACGTGGAGCCTAGTAGTAGCAAATTACTCCCATAATCAGTGGCCACGTAGCCCTTATACCCATCACTCACAAGCCACAGACTCATTGACTCATCTTCCAACCTTCTTGCAAGCAAGCATGACTCACAGGCCCTCAGACTGGACGACCAGGGCAGCTCTTAAAAAGTCATTCGCTGACTGTTAAGGAAAAAGGCTGTCACATGATCGCCTGGGGACACCACCCGCCCACGGGAACCACTTCCTCTGTACATGACTGACTGTCTTCTAACCCTAACCCCCTCGACTACTAACCCCCCCCCCCACCTCCTACAGTAGCGTCATGTGACCCGCAACAGCTTCAGCCCCTTCTGCAGCAGCACCAGCAGCTTCAGTTCCTCCAGCAGGAGCAACATATGACTCTTGGCAGCTTCTATCTCCTCCAGCAGGAGCACCATGTGACTCTGGCAGCTTCTACCCCTCCAGCAGGAGCACCATGTGACTCTGGCAGCTTCTACCCCTCCAGCAGGAGCACCTTGCGACTCTGGCAGCTTCTACCCCTCCAGCAGGAGCACCATGTGACTCTGGCAGCTTCTACCCCTCCAGCAGGAGCACCATGTGGCTCTGGCAGCTTCTACCCCTCCAGCAGGAGCACCTTGCGACTCTGGCAGCTTCTACCCCTCCAGCAGGAGCACCATGTGACTCTGGCAGCTTCTACCCCTCCAGCAGGAGCACCATGTGGCTCTGGTAGCTTCTACCCCTCCAGCAGGAGCACCATGTGGCTCTGGTAGCTTCTACCCCTCCAGCAGGAGCACCTTGCGACTCTGGCAGCTTCTACCCCTCCAGCAGGAGCACCATGTGACTCTGGCAGCTTCTACCCCTCCAGCAGGAGCACCATGTGGCTCTGGTAGCTTCTACCCCTCCAGCAGGAGCACCATGTGACTCTGGCAGCTTCTACCCCTCCAGCAGGAGCACCTTGCGACTCTGGCAGCTTCTACCCCTCCAGCAGGAGCACCTTGCGACTCTGGTAGCTTCTACCCCTCCAGCAGGAGCATCTTGCGACTCTGGCAGCTTCTACTCCTCCAGCAGAAGCACCATGTGGCTCTGGTAGCTTCTACCCCTCCAGTAGGAACACCTTGCGACTCCAGCCCCTTCTACAGGAGATTTGTAAAACCCCGTCAACGACTTACCTCGCCCTTGTATCTCCCTGGGATTTCCATATCTCGTCTATTTTCTTTTTAACTCCTGCACCAGCAGTAGTAAGAGGCAAGTGGCCCCTGTGTCGCATTTCCCCTAACGTGTCAATAAACCAATTATCCTCGCCATTACGAAGGACAATAATAAATTCCCCTTCAGAAGCAGGAAGGAAACTAGCAATTATTACGAAAATCAACTATCCCGCTTCCTATACTCTATCCTTCCTTCAATCGCTTTCACTCCTCATCACTCTACCCAAGTTTATTCCCTTGATAGAAAGAACAGCACTACTTTCCTTCTAAATCCCTTTTGGCTGACTCCATTATTTTCCGGGTTCTTAGGATTTCTGTCATGGCGCTCGCGGGGGCCATGGAGGCTCCCAGCGACCGTCACCATTGCAATGCCATGCCTTCCACGCCCTCGTGCTCCCTCCCCCTCAACCCATCCCCGTAGCCAAAATTACACCCCATTTTAACCCTAAAGGAGAACCAGTACGGGGGTAAAATACGATCTGGGCTGAGATATGGGTGGGTGGAAGGGTGTAAAAAGCCGCCATTTTTCCCTAAAATGGTGGTGGCGTCATGGGTTCGTGGCCATGTTTACGTCAGTCAGCTGATAAGTGCGGCCGGTGGTCAACCCTCCCGCTGGCCTCGCCTTCGTCATCCTATCAGGCCTTTTGTAACCCCCCCACCAAGGGCGTCGTCGTATCTGTCCCCCTTCCTCCCCTTTTGGATGCCCTGGTGTCCCCGTGGGGCCGCAGAGAGAGAGCCGGGAGCCGCCATAGGCGTGGGGATCGGTGGGAAAAAGGAGGAGATAAGTGGCAGCTGGGCGACCGTGGAGGCACCAGACGCCCACACGCTCGTGCACCCGCTAGTGTGAGGCCATTGCTCCACCTCCATCATGAGTGTGAGTTCCTCATGGCCTTTTAAAGGACATTTAATAAGACTTAAACTCTCATATAATAAGCGTAGATATAACCTACGGGGTTTGGGAGGAATGCATGTTATATATTTTTTTTTTTTATTTTTACGTAATGTAATTGTTTCTATGATGGGCAGGGCTGTGAAGCGTAGGGAAAACGTTGGGTTAAAAGATATGGCCCCCACGGCCCCTCCCGATCAAAAGTGGTCTCCCGTTGTCTAAGCCACTGTGATTTGTGGAGATAATTGACCCTAATTGCACTAACCAAGTTTTGTGTCTGTATTGTTAAGTTTGCTTTCAGTAATAAAATTGATTGCTTACCTATAAGTGTGTTATTAATGGGAACTATACACCCTTCTTTTTTTCAGCTATGACCACCCAAAAACCACCATATCCGGTTAAGCCAACGGATAAAAGCACAGTGAAGTCAGAGGAAAATGTCTTGGAATCATTTAGATATATGCAAATCTCAACTAGTTTACCGTAACAGCCAGTATTTATATACATTGTCATTTATTGTATTCTTTTTCTTTTATACTTGTCTGCCAATTCCTGCATTAGCGAGGTAGCCCCAGCAACAGATGAAGAAAAGCCCCATTCACTCGCATCCATCCTATAGCTGTCATGTGCAACACACCAAAACCACAGCTCCCAATCCACAACCAGGCATCAGAGGCCTTTCAGCTGTTTCATATTCCCTGATTCGGTCCCTTGATAGCACGTTACCTCCTGTTTTTGTTAATTAGAAAATATGCAACGTATAGTTTCAGCTACTCTCACAATTCTTTGACGTTACTTTAGTTCATATTTACACAAAGGATTACATTGACGAGCATGCTACCAGTATGCAAAAGTGGCCTCAGAACACATGAATATTGGTCTTTTTCATTATCGGCAATGAAATTAAAGTTTATCCATTCTGGACTCGTATGTGAAGTTATGTTTGGTATTTATAAGTTCTGCTGATTTATAGAATTGTTTTGACAACTTTTGTGTTAAATGACTTCACATTTTCTATGTTCATTGTAACCCTGTGTTCATTTCTGCACTCAGTGGTCACGGGTTCCACTGACAGACATTTAATGTTGCCATGATTTATCAGTTTAGCTGCTCATCAAAAAGAGTTTTGGTTTGTCAGTGCTGATGTAGCATTTTGTGAGTACACTAAGAATTATAAAGCATAGTCTGCAATATTTAGGCAACAGTAGTAAGGGTTATGAATATCCGGAAATTTAAATTGATTATTGTAAAAGTATTTGCAGCACTTGTAAAAGATCGGCCAGTATTTTCTATTATGCCTATGAAAAGGACAAATTATTGGCAACTGTGTACAGGGATTAGTCAGCATGTGTCTGACAACTGAGTACAGGGGTTATTCGTTGTGTATCTGGTAATTTCTTCATTGTCTATCGACCTGGGATGGCCAGACAGACAGGAGTGCTTTTTTATTTTCAAAATGTTAATGAATAAAGGAGCATGCCCAAAAAATACAATACTTTTTACCAAACTGATTCCCAATGAATAAAGGAGCATACCCAAAAAATACAATACATTTTACCATATTGATTCCCTGAGATATCCTTGAAATTCACTGAATTATAGTGGCACTTGAGGGGGTAAAATGATTTCTATAGATTTGACAGATACGACGAGGAAACCCCATCTTCATTGGAAGGTGGCTGTCCCTCGCTCTTTTTTCACCAGAACTATTTCTGAAACCCTGGGTATACCCTGGTGGTGTTTTATTGTATCTCAAGATTATAAATGTTGTTATTTTGTTTTAGTTTTAAACTTTTTCATCTTTTTTTTCACTACCATTATTCAAGTGGCCATTTGTGATAATTATTATGTGTTAGATTTACTGTATGTAGTGACAGACATGATGAGGAATTAGTTACGTGCTTGACATAACTGATGTTCTTACAGGGTTACCAAGGCTATGGTCAACCTCAGGGAGGCTACATGGGTCAGGGCCAACCCACAGGTTATCCCGGCCAGGCTCCAGGGGTGAGGCACAAGTCTTTGGAACGTGGAGTGCATAGAACATAACTGCTTATTTGGTTATAACTCTCAGGGCATATTCTGGTGGTGGTAAGGTGGTGGCTTTGCAAGCCTTGGGATAAAATTTATGCTGTAACGATTAGTGCTTATTGCAAACCAGGGCAGAAGTTGCATGCTATTATCAAATAGCGGCACCCATGGGTTGTTTATGGCATGTCGCTACTGGTTTATTGCTCGTCATTACTTGTGACTGTTTGATGCACATATAATGTCCTGCAACACCATGCATGGTGTGTTTTATATTAGTCATGTATTTCGTGTGACCAAGAGGGGTGAGAACAGGTGACTGGTAATCCTCCCATCCTATATTATTACTTAAAGTAGCCACAGAGGGAGACACCAAGTGAGGGATTTTCTTTGAATGCTTGATTGTTCCTAATGCAACCTTGCTAAGGCAGGAAAGGTGTTCTCGTATAAAAAAAATAGAATGTTCATTACACCTTTTACACAGGGAGGATATCTGCTGCATAAATGTCAGTTAATAATTTAACTCCATAACCCAGGGGACTTTGCTTTGTATTGGAATAATACAGTATTTACCTTGCTTGTCTAAGAGTCATCTTGAATGTTTGAATAAGGCATTTTGCTCCAAAGTAAAAAACAAATGATAATGTCCCAGGTTAAGCATTTAACTCAAGCCAGCTCTCTGCTCAGTTTCATCAGCTGTGAAGAATCGGAAATGGCTCACGTTCTATTATTACTAATCATTTGCGTAGTTTTATGAATGATAATCTGATTAGATTTATAACAGTGAAAAGACTTGAAATAATCCTTGAAATGAACTCAGGAAAAATGTACCAAAATACGGAGCTGCTGAGAGAATCTAGCACTCTTGACTTCCTTTATTATCCCCACTATTTTAATGTTTTGCTTGTAATATACCTCGCTCTTCAAGAAATAGTGCATGCTAATAAAGTACATGATAATTATTTGCATTGCTGAATGGTTTTATGTGCTACTGTAAAGATATTTGCATGTTTATCAATGCATGAATAAAATAGTTACAGTATGGTACACTATGATGAGATACTTATTTTGGTGTGTCGCATCATAGCTACCTCGTGTGAGAAAGCAGCATTATCAACAACATATAGAGGTTCATGAATGTTTTATCCATGTCTGTTTTGTTTTCAACTTCTGATCCAGCATTGTATATTCATGGTGTAGCCTTTTATTACTTTGGTTTTGTTCTCTCTACCTGTTTGTACTTCTGCCATCTTCAGTTCAAGTTACATACTGTAACCACTCTATCTTGTAGCATACTGAACTTCCTTGCTTCAGATTTTATCATATGATTATTCACGGCTCTATTTATTTACATTTTCTGAACATGGTGGTGAGCTGAGAATACTGTTGTTCTGTATTCTGTACACATTCATTTTTAGTAAAGAATTATATGGTAAGCCACAAAACCATAATACCCTGTATTGTGCGTTGGTCAGAAAACTATCTCGAATGACTAGTCAGTAATAGCAAGTAATATGCAGATCTTACAAACAAAGCTTAACCGAGATGCTTGAACTTACTGGAGTAGCATGTAGCAGCACATTAGTTTCAGACCACTCTGTAGTGCAGGATTTTTTCCCCTTTCCTGTCATTTACCATTTAATACAAACTAAATGGCTTAAAGACGTTCCAGCAGTAAATAGCCATTAAATGCATTAACAAGCATTCAGCACTTTGACTGGATGATCTGGGAAATACAGTGCTGGACCATGGCAGTGGTTTGTTTGTCCTTGAGTAAGTTTATTTAATTCCTGCTTTTGTGGAAAGCTCTATATGTGAAATGGTGCTGATTAGCATCAGGATTGGGTAGACCTTTGTTCATAATCTTTAGTGTAATTGTCTTGCTACTAATAACTGATCGTATGTAGTGAATTTTGGGCCAGTGTACGTAACCTTGAAATTCATTGTTTAAAACAATGAAGACAGCATAGCAAATTGTACTCTAATCTTACTAAATCCAAGCTTAGAAGTTTGTCTGATTAAAATTTGTTTTCTCAAAATCACACAAAACTGAAAAAAAGAATCTCTATAGTGATACACTCTTAATTTTTGAATGAATCTTTTGGACAGCATTCTTTCTTATATATGAACAGAGCCCAAGGAGCAGTTGAGAGAGCACTTTCTCAGTGGATTAGAATACCATTTTACCCCTTAGAATTAAGCGCTCTATGTGTATTCACCCCTTTGACCATGATCAAAGATATGTTGCTGGTTGAAGCTAATGTAGTTTATCTCGTGTTAAGATCTTCCAGATCAGTGATGTCAGGATGGATGTTCAGCAGTGCTGTGGTTATTGACTGTATGGCTTGAGTGGCCGAGTATTTCTGAGATTTATGATGAATGATTGCTCCAACACATGAGTTTACACAGAGTGTGGACATTATTAATGGATGAAAAGGAGTACGAAGTTGTCGTAGAACTTCTCATTCAAACAGAGTTCATCATATCACTGGTATTTATTGTAGTGCAGCCTCTGAGCTGCATGAGGCCTGTAACAGGGGTCCAGGGGTCATGTGAATAAGAATAAAAAAAGGTGTTCTAAGACAAATTTTACACAGTTGTGTTTGCTGCTTTGCCAGATTGGAGGAGCAATATGGTGTTTGAGTCATACACTCTTGCTCTCATTTGATGGGTAAATGGCTTCTAGGCTTTACTCTGGATTCACACTGGATGTTGTAAGTCTGGACAACAGGTTTCTGTATGGACTTTGAATCTTATCAAACGTCTGCTGTGGCTTCATATATTTTATGATGGTTAAAGAGGATGAACCCTCATGGATATACCTCGTTGAAAGTTAAAAGGATGTTTTTACCCACCACTGAGCATGTGCTGTCTCAGGTGCCTGTCGTTTTCTGGCTTCAGTGGAGAAATAGTTTTTCATCCTAACAACATAAATTTTTCATGGTTTATCAACAGGCACCCCCAGGAGGCTATCCTGGACAACAGTCCTATGGCGGTTATCCTGGTCAGCAGCCACAGGGTGGATATCCAGGCCAGCAGCCACAAGGATATCCAGGCCAGCAGACCCAGGGTGGTTATCCAGGCCAGCAACCGCAAGGGTACCCAGGACAGCAACCTCAGGGAGGTATGAATCTCAGTTGCTGGGACTGTTGTCCATATCAAATGATGATGCTTTTTTTAAGTTGATGTGGAATAACATTACAGTACCCAGAGATATCTTGCTGTCTGTAGTTTCGGAATAGTTTACAAGTTATTTACATCCACGTGTGATGACATACATGTACAGGGATGGGGATGCAATCCAAATGCACATACAGCACAGCAAAATCTGCTGGGGTATCGATCATTGTGATGCCACTGGTGACAGAACTATCGAGGGGCATGACAGGCCTACAGCGGGCGTTTTGCCACGACCAACAATCGGGAGGATGGCAGGTGAAAAGGAAATAAATCGAAGGTTTACATATTCCATGGAATCTTAGGAGAATAAGGGGAATGCGGATGAAAAGGAAATAAATGGAAGGTTTACATATTCCATGGAATGTTAGGAGAATAAGGGGAATGTGTTCCAGACATCTTAATGGCCTTTTTCACATGACAGCTAGAGACTGAGTTTAAACGAATGTGGCCTTTTTAGTCTGTTTTCCTGGCGCTACCTTGCTGTTTCCTGTGGGACAGGGTAGCACCAGGAATGGATAAAGCCAAGCAAGTATGAATATGTACATGTGTATATATGTATATATCTGTGTATGTATATATCTATATGTTGTTATGTATATGTGCAAGTATGGACGTTTATGTATACATATGTGTATATGAGTGGTTGGGCCCTTCTTCATCTGTTTCCTGGCTCTACCTTATTGACGCAGGAAATGGCGAATATGTGGATCATACCAGAGCACACTGGCACCTATTTCTGATTTTGGTCTTCCACCCAGATCACTAACATTTTTTCCATGAGGCAGGAACATAAATCAGAAAAGTAAATTTTTCAAAAATAAGAAATGAATGAAATTGAGAAACACATTTGTGTACGAAAAAATACAACTTATTGTTATATTTATTTAGTATATGTTAAGCAACTTACCGTTATATTTATTTAGTATATGTTAGGCATTTTCCTATGAGTGCTTGGCATTTGTTCAGCTGGTTTACCTTTATTGGATATGTACCGATTTGAACTATACCGTCCATTTTCTCCATTATTTTTGTGAATGCATAATAATAATTTTAATTCAGGAACATAACCCCCCTTATGTAATGGGCTTCATTTGCTCAACTTACTATGTTTTTACTTCCAGTGGGTTGTCCAGGAACTTAATGCTGCTGCACAAGTAGACCCTGAGTGTGAACGAATTTGGCCTTTGTTTGTCTTTTCCTAGTGCTACCTCATGTGCACGTGGGGGAGGGGGGTGCCATCTCATGTGTGGAGGGGTGGCGGTGGGAACAGATGATGGCAGCATGTATGAATATGTATATATGTATGTCTGTGTATGTATATGTATGTATATATTGAAATGTATAGGAACGTATATGTGCGTGTGTGGGCATTTATGTATATACATGTGAATGTGGGTGGTTTGGGGCATTCCTTCATGTTTCCTTGTGCTACCTTGCTGAGGCGAGAGACAGCATCAAAGTATAATAATGAAAAAATAATCTCTGATGCCAGCTCCCTTCTGGAACTCCCTCAAGGGGATGGCCACAGCAGTAGTCTCTCCATAGCTAGTGAACTCCAGTGCTACTTCTTAGCCTTTTGTGCCTTACCTTAGCAGGCCACAGGCAGAGGGCAACTCTAGCACAGTGTTTACAGAGGCTCCTACCTACTGACTACTACTACTACCTAGTGTTCCTACTGACTACAACTACCTAATGTTCCTACTGACTACAACTACCTAATGCTCTTGGTTAATATTCCTACATACTACTTCTTTCAAATATATGTGAGATTGGTAATAAAATTTCACTTGGTCTCAAAAATCTACATCAGGTCAGTGAACTACTTTTGTAAGTGTTTCCGAGAAACAAAGTGTACCTATTTACTGCTCAATTTGCAGGCTATCCTGGTGCACCTCCTGGTGTAGATCCAAATATTGCATCATGGTTTCGTGCTGTTGATCAAGATAACTCTGGGCAGATCAATGCACAGGAATTACGGCAAGCTCTGCAGAATGGCAACTGGTCCCACTTTTCAGAGGAGGCCTGTAAACTTATGATAAGTAAGAGTTTATGTTGTAGACTAGTAACTTTCAAGATTTTTTGAACATGATAATTTTGTTAGTAATTTTATACCATAACATACAGTAACTTATCCCTGGGGATAGGGGATTAAGAGTACTTCCCACGTATTCCCTGCGTGTCGTAGAAGGCGACTAAAAGGGGAGGGAGCGGGGGGCTGGAAATCCTCCCCTCTCGGTTTTTTTTTTAATTTTCCAAAAGAAGGAACAGAGAATTGGGCCAGGTGAGGGTATTCCCTCAAAGGCCCAGTCCTCTGTTCTTAACGCTACCTCGCTAATGCGGGAAATGGCGAATAGTTTGAAAGAGAAAGAAAAACATACAGTAACGTAAACATACTCAATAACTCTCAAGGTTGCTTGTAGTTAATAGATAGGAAAATATGGCAGCTTCAGTTGTCTGTTGAATTAGCATTTTAATCTTACATGCTTTAGAAACTATATCTATATTTTACTGAAAAAGTTTCCTGTGACTTAAGAAAGGCATTAATTGGTAAATTACATGCACTTGTATATTAATTTTTTTAAACGGTCAGCCTTTAACATGAAGTTCTTTTTTTCTCTAGCATTATTTGACAAAGACAATACTGCTAGCATCAACTTGCACGAGTTTGGCCAGTTGTTCAACTTTATCAATCAATGGACCCAAGTTTATCGTAGTTATGATCGTGACAACTCAGGGACCATCGATGAAAATGAATTGAACACAGGTAAGTGAAAGAAAATAGTGTAAAAATGGATGCGAGGGAGTGGATAGGTCTTACAAAGAGGTATTAGGAATTAGAGTGGTTGTGTGTGAAGTGTGAATAATAGAAGTGGTAAGTTATGGTGAAGGGAAAGGATTTTATGGAGTAGGTACTGATTGCCAAGCAGGTACAAAGTACAGGAATTTAAAGGGACTGATAATGAGTAATAGCAAGTACAGGGAGAAGGGGAAAGAGGAAGAAGGAAGTGATCAGGACAGGTAGAACAGACATGATGAGAGAGAATATCAGATTAGAAATGAGATAAACAATTAGAGCTAGTAACAAGTGAGCTTGAATGAGTAAGGAGGAGATAGAGTGAAGGAAGCAGCATGAGATATTTTTAAGAAGTAGAGAGTACTGTATATATTAATTCAAATGATTTTCCTCCATCCCAGCCCTGCAGCAGATGGGTTACCGCCTTTCTCCGCAGTTTGTCAGCTACCTGGTGTCTAAGTTTTCACCCAGAATGAGGAAAATTACACTGGATAACTTCATTGTCAGTAATATTCAGCTTCGCAAGTTGACGGAAGCCTTCAAAGGCCGTGACCGTGAAATGAAAGGTGTCATAACCATCAGTTATGAAGACTTTATCACCCTTGCATTTACAAGCCTTATGTAGTGTTTTTCAGTGACATGTAACTGAAATATCTTGGCCATTTTTTGATGATTGTTTTCAACTCTAAGGGTTTTATCTTTAATTTTATATTTGTTGTAGAAATTGTTGTATGCTATGGATTTAATGGTGCATTGTGTTGTCGTTTTCATATGATAGTTCAATTTCTCTGCTCCTAGATTCAGGTTTGAGGATCTAGTTGAACATGTGGCCTTAGTTTAGATAGCATGAACATAGATTGAAATTTATCTGTTCATATGGCCTTGTATGAACTCCATTGCAAACTATTACTTTTTGTCTTAGCTTTTGATAAAACTGTATTTACATTGACTGTATTGCCATATTACTGCACAAGAATAGTGAAGTTACTTTTAGGTTATCATATGTCGTAATGATATATGTCTTTTCTTGAGCAGTTGTAAACAGAATGGAGACATACTGACAGGCATGTGTTCTAGTTTTAAATGTTCTTTTGTTTTTGTGTCGAACAACTTACCCATTCTTCAAGAAAAAAATGCAGAATAATGGTTATATATTTTTATGAGGTTACTAATAATAACAGCCCTGTGACATCCATAGAGGTTATTGTTATTTATTACTACTGTATTTGTAAAGGATTTTTAAACACTCTGTCAATAAATGGTGCAGTTTAATATTGTTGTTTAACATTTTTAGTAAACAGGTATGAATACTTGTTGAATGAGATTGCCTGTCGAGATGCAAATTCCTAATCAATCATGTTTCTGCTCTAATGCAAAGGGCTGCATATTACAGAATCTTTTTAATGCAAAATCTTATAACTTTAGCCCTTCATTTCAGCTGGATCACCTCTTCTTTCATATATCACCCTCATATGGCAGTTTCACATTACTTTTAGTTTCCAGCTTTATTTGGTGTACTTGGTTCATCTAAACAGATAATTTATTTACCAGGTCCTCTCTTCATGAGTGGAAGATTGGTTGGGTTCGTAATTATGCTGTATATACCTTCATTCTTTACTTTATCCTCCTAATTTCACATTTACTTTCAGATTTTTCTCCTTTCCTGCTATTATTCTTTTACTTATCCTGGTATTTTAGTCTTGTATACATACATCTAAGAACAAACACTCTGATGTAAGCTTTTTGGACATTATTTAAATATTTACTCTGATGTAAGCTTTTTGGACATTATTTAAATATTTTTCCGTTCATCAGAGATTTAAGTGCAATTCTAATATTTCTCTTTTCCATTACTCTTTTCTCCACTTCAGCTTTCCCACATTTCCTGCTCCAATCCTTCTGATCATCACTTCTAAATAATAAACTCATTCACAACTTCTGGTATTTACCATTCAAATTGATATTAACTGCAACTGCTCCTTTCTTTCAAAGACCGTCTTTGTTACTCAACCTTTTACATTCAGCATAATTTTCCTTCTCAAATCATTTAAGTGTCCTACCAATCTGTCCAACTTCTCTTGACCAAGAATGGCTTCATGCATTTTTTGGCTTCTTAGGAGACTTACATCCATCCTGTATTTTTATATTGGCTGGTCTTCAGCATACAGGTATTTGAAAACTGTAAAATACAGTACCTCCTTTTCAGCACAGCTATGAAGTGCTACTTTTAAGTCTTTTTTTATGAAGAACTTCCATAGCATTTTTTTTTTTTTATCCTATACCTTTTGCTGTAGAGTATTAATACCATATTTTAATTTCTACCATGAATGATGTCATTATTAGCACTGTTGAGAAAATCAGGAATGAGACGAAAGACATGAGGTGAAGGAAGAAGGGCTGTGACATAACCCAGGTACAGGTAGACAGTTTGCGTAACTACTAAATGTACAATGACCACCAAAACATTTTAAATGACTAGTTTGTGGTTGCCAATTTAAGAGCAACAGTGTACAAAACAAGTACTCCCTTGTTTTGTTTAGCCATCATTAGTATTTTAGCAGCACTGCTTGAAACCACTATTTCCAAATCAGATTAACTTGTTCATGAGAAAGAAAATATATGAAGTGCACGAAATGGTAGTGTGTACTTATGCTTAACTCATGTTTACTTGAAAAGGCAAACTGAAAGTACGTTAGTACTAGAAACTGACCATTGTGAGGGTTGGTGGCTTCACGGAAACATGGAATGCATGAAATGGCAGTATGTACATTTAGCTTATCTAATTTTTACTTAGAAATGCGTACTGAAACTGCAAAAGCTTCGTTAAGTTATAAACTAACCAGTATGAGGATAGTGGCCTCTAACTACATTAACCTCTCAATCTTGGTGATACTGGGGAATCCATTGTAGATGTGAAAAAATATCTTTCCATACAACATTCACCTAGGATAAAAGGCCTTCTCAGTAAAATCCCAGGGGAACTTTTAATTTTGAGATAGGAAAGCACATTCGCAGAAAATGCTTTTTAAGCACATATCCTGTTACTTGAAAGCCAGTGCAAAATGAAACTCCCAGCTGTAAAAGTTGTACTCAAGTGCTACAAAGGACATTTAGAACGACAAGATCTGGCAGACTATAAAAAGGCCACATTTTCTCATTTGGATGCAATGTCATAGTCATATATATGGTGTATGTGAAATTCATACTATAATGAAATACTTTGATAAGTTGTATTCTGTCCACAAATTATGAGTAGTGTTAGCACAGCAAATATAAATATCTGTCACTTTAATGGAAAGAGTATTTGTCAATCTATTCTCGTTCCTGAAAGAAATCCCTGGGTGAGGCAAATATACAGAATGATTCGACTGCTCACATCTTTGCCTTTTAAGGCAAAGTCTGGTGTGATTGTAGGTATAGTAGTCTTGGCAGTCTTGTATGGGTGCACTGAAAGCTTAAAAATGGAAGAGGGTGGATATGTTAGAACTTAAATGCTTGAGGACAATATGTGAAGTGATGTGGGTTCATTGTGTAAGGAATGACAGTGTTCGAAAGAGGTGTGGCACAAAGCAAAGTCTGATTGCTAAAGCAGAAGAGTGTGCTGAAATGGTTTGGACACATGGACAGGATGAATGAAGATAGATTCACGAAGAGGATCTACACATCAGAAGTAGAGGGTGAGATCAAAATGGATTGGTGGAGTGGATGAGGCCTTGGGGTATGGGGGCATGATGAGAAGCATGCATAAGATGGAATGAACATCAGTGATGTGGTATACAGGGGGTCATGTGCTGTCGCCAGGTTGAACCATGGCACGTGCATTGGTAAAAGTAAAAATTTTTGAGGCTTTTCTGTGAATGGTTTGTTCTGGATTTGGTGCATTGTAAATTATGGCTACAGTGTGGATGTGTGCAGATGCAATGGTTTGTCTGTCCCTGGTGCTACCTCACAAAGGCAGGAGAAGCAATTCTGCCAAGAAAATATACGAAGATTTTCCTCTCCCAGGGTCCCTATCTATGGGGCTGCTGCAGCAATCAGGGAGCTAGCCATGTCCATCAGGTGGAACCAAGGTAAGATTTATGGTGATGTGAGTATGTCTGTGTGAGGTGAGTGTAGGATAATTGATGAAAAGTGTTCTGTGTCTTCAGAATGGAAGTTGCATGTTGAGCATGAGGGGGTCTTGTGTTATGCTGAAGTGGTATTTATAATGTCTGAAAGATGGGTGGTATGTTCCACCTACTGATGAGCAATCATGTCTTATGGTCCCATGTGGCTAATAATGTACCTGTACACTACCAGGTATATAAAAGAAACCTAAAAATTATGGAAAACAGAAAAACAAACTAAAATAAACTTACTATGCGGCCTGTAGTAAATTTCAAGACATCCCATTTGCTGCCTTTACTGTATGCTCTCCAATGCTTAATATATGCTACTCTCTCCAATGCTTAAGATATGCTATGTCGATCTATCACACCCCAAATACAGTTTTCATGCCATGAGCTGTAAATAAATTGTAAAACGAGTTAAAGCATAAGAAGTGGTTATTAAGGCCAGCAAAATTTTTTTCATGGATAAATTTATCACAGCACATGGCAATTTATGGCTAACACAGCAACCCCAGTGGAGCAATTCTAAATGTGCCCTGTTGAAAGCTTCAAAAGCCATGTTCCTGCATGGGATAGGCTAAGTTTCATGGCAAAACATGGAATTTTCTTGATGAGAGCCGGTTACATTCCAGCTTAAACCCTTTTATAAGTGGTATAAAAAACTAGAGTTATGGGTCTTAGGCAATCAATTCTTTAGATCCTGGGAAATAAATGTATATAGTTCTACGGCAAATGGATGAATTGTTTTTCAAATTATGAAGTAGATTACATTACAAAGTGAACTTTTTTACGGTAGGAGAACTCAGCAAAAATACAAACCAGAGTTATGGGCCTTATGGTAATCAATTCTTGAGATGTTGGAAGTAGGTAGTAGTCAGTAGACAGCTAATGTCCAGGAGGTATATTACCAGAGCTACCCGCCAGGGTTAGTGATGCCTGAGCAGTGAGCCAGCACTTTTTTTTCTTTGTGGGCTACTGGCATTTTTTTCACAAACACAAGTCTCTCCTTGTTATACATGACACTTGAGAACACATAAGTCACACACCCCATTCTTCATAACTAGATTTCCCTGCAGTGATCACTATATGCTCGCCCTGCCTTTTAGCAAAATCTTAAGAGCAATAGAGAGAAGTAGTAGGTAGGAACATTCAGGTAGAAGTATAAGGTAGAAATAGTCGCAAGGACCATTAGGCAGGAGCATTAGGTAGAAGTAGTCAGCAGGAACTTTAGGTAGAAGTCCCTGATAACAATGAGCTAGAGTTGCCCTCTGCCATTGGCATGTTAAGGGTGAGGCATAAAGGCTAAGAAGTTCCAATTGGGAACAGGTGTGAGAGATAAACGTTGGGAAAAACTGTGTAGAGTTTCATGAGTTTTGAGTTTTCAAGTTATGACTGAGATCAAGTATGGCCAAGTTAACTTGAAGGTTAAAGTATGACTCCTGATAATGTATGATGAGGAGCAGAGCAATTCCACTGTGTCTGTCATGCTACCCAGGTAGCACAAATATCTGTTTGAGACCCAAGCGTCTTTCTAATTAAGAACTAGGACTTAATATACAATACAGAATTTAGTTGGACCTATGGAACATTAAGAAAAAAAGAAGGCAGGCACAAGAATAAATATAAATGAGAACTCTTTGGCTTTCTCAAAGCAGTTACACAGCTGCTAAAACTTGGGAATTAAGAATCCCACCAATCACATTGCAAAGCTAATGAAGGTACAAACATAAATAAGGTTATCAGATCCACCTGGAATGAACCCATACAAATTTCATCAAAAGAAATACCTATACAAACTTATAATCATGAGGTCATCTACTATGAGCTGACTGCTAACATATTCAGCCTACTCAAGTATGAGTAAAATACTACCTCAAAAACCATGATTCAACAAACATATGAGTTTCTTTGATCACATCAGAATCCAGCTTTTCAAAACAGGAATATCTAATTACCTCAATAGCAGAGCAGTAATCAAGGTTTGCCCTTGACATGAAAGATACAACTTATACATTTAATTGGTCTTTGTACTTTACTCCTGTCTGTTTGTACCTAATCCCTTACCCTATATTCAAATTAGTTTATGACCTTTTTCAAATATATATATTTCTTGCTAAGATTACTTGTTCTCTAAGCCTTAAATTTCTGCAAAGTAAGTACATTCTCCTAATCATTATAAACTCCTTTTAAACAAGTCTGTTCTATTTCATGAAATATCAGTCCAACTCAACATCATGTCTTTAAATATCTGCAACATATCTTTTCTCATGCATCCTTTCTAATCCAAAAATTCAGTTTTGAATAATCTAAATACTTTTCCTGCTTAGCTAACTCAAAACAAACACGTTCATATAATATCTTGTGATTTAAATCCTTTTTCTCAAATTCAACTAACTAAACAATAATACAGTAGAACAGAGTTTTGCAAACAGGAGATGTAAACCCACATAAGCTTTTCGTGACTTTTACTTGTGTGAAATTTGAACCTCTCTTACTGCACCACCTTAACTTCACTCAATGAAATTGGTAATGCTAAAACATGTTAAACAGATCAGCATATAGCACTGTTTCTCATAAAAAGGTTCTATAGTTCTTTCATTATTTAAAAATATAGTAATTTCACATTTCAAAAGCGTAACAAATAAATCTATATAACTTGCATAAAATAATACAGTCTCAATATCATATTTTTGCTATAAACATGTCATTTAAGATCAGTCAACTGAAATGAATAGAGCAGACCAAGCCATCATATATTACATCTAAGACCATGAATTGACTTGAACACTTAATTTCTATTGATATCAAACTTTGAGCTAATGGGCTGAACCGGTTCATGATTTACAAATAAGGTCTCACCTACTCATGTTCAGCAGCAACAACAGAGAGAAAAACTACTATATCATCACAGATGAACATCACAGGGGTTGTCACACGTGTGTGCAACACCCAATCTATACCAAAAAATAGTGTATACAGAATAAATATTTCCTGAAGCTTGAAAAAATAATGAAAATTGTATATCAGATATTCTGATCACACACATTCAAATAAATGTGTTTCTTTTTTTCCATCTGGCATTCAACTATGATACTAAGAGTAAGCAGAACAAGCTGCATTGTGCAGTCTTTGGGCACGCAGCACCTAATAACATTGGCACCATGCTGCATATCATGCGTTAACAAAAACAAAACTTATTTACAGTGGTATCGTATATACTATTAACACTCATTATGCACAGAGAAATAGTTCTTTCCAATACCCTCTGCATAAAGCATTATTCATCACAGTAACAATTGAGAAGGTCTGTATCTTCAAACTATGAGTGGTGAAAACTTTTGCAATTGTCGCCTTTATTCTGGTTGTTAAATCACTAAGAAACAGCACAAATAATTTTTCTATGGTACTCGCACAAGATCTACAAGACATGGTAGTCTTAACTGATACCAGTGGAATGGAAAACATATATGAATATGAAATACAAATGGAGAATAATGGATCATGTACACCTAAGGGGCTCTGTCTCTGTGATCAGATCCTACCAGTTTTACCATCAGGAAACTTAAATGACAAATGGTGAGTATGAGATTAAAACCCCTGCATGATGCAAAATTGCCTATACTAAATTATGAAGTTAAACAATTGGTTCACATTAATATAAAAGCACCAAAAGCTTTGAAAGCAACAATTTACAGTCATGCTGAATTCTGAATTTTCAAATCACTCATATATAATTCCTTTCCCTTTAGTCCTTATATGCATACATATAACTATTCACTTTAACTTGTTGAGCAAGAGATGCATCATGTTCTTAACATCAGCCATATCCTTAGTTTGTTGGTGCAACTGATCCTGCAGTGCCTCCGTCTGGCTCATCACCTCCACCTTCACCAACTGAGCGACCTGTCAAAAATTGAAGTTTTTTAGAATGCACAAAATTCAAAGGAAATTCCACTACTTAAGATAAACACTTACAAATGCATTCAGAAGTTTATTTGTTGTGAGCAAATCTGAAGAAAAAAATTCAGTCAATTCCTTTATGTTTTTGCGACAAAAGCAGGAATCCTGAACAGCAATGCCTATGGGCTCTTTAGCTATCAAAAACTAATTTTTCACACATATTTGCCATTTCCCACTTTAGCAAGGTAGCATCAAGAACAGACACCCAAGCCTTTCTGGGAAAATCCTCACGCAACCCCCCTCTCTGTTCCTTCTTTTGGAAAAGTAAAAACTGGAGGGGAGGATTTCCAGCCCCCCACTCCCACCCCTTTTAGTTGCCTTCTATGACATGCAGGGAATACGTGGGAAGTATTCTTTTTCTCCTATCCCCAGGGATATCAGTTAAAAAACCATCACCATGTGTGTCATTCATTCAAAGAAACATAACCATGGGATAAAGATGTTTGCCATGATCATAATGTACCACCATGCTTTTTCTGTACACTTGCCAAGGAAACCTTTGACATTTATACATATTCTTACTACTTGATACAAATGACACTGCTTCACCCATGAGATAGTTACAAAGAAAATTCTTTGGATGATGTTTTATAAGTGTTGCTGATTGGTCTTCTACACAGACTACACATAGATGGTTAGCAAGGAGAATGTTTGGAGATTCTTCTTGCAACAGCCTACTTTGAATGAAGTAAAGAGGTATATTTGATAGAGACAAAAACAAGACAATACTATAATTCACCATGACTTCATGTACAAAACACGGGGGATAAATGAGATACCTGGCCTGTGATGTCTGACGGCTGGGTATCGCAAGCATCAACTACGGACAAGGGCATTGCTGGTAATGACAATTTTCTTTC
Source organism: Panulirus ornatus (assembly GCF_036320965.1). Taxonomy (NCBI): domain Eukaryota; kingdom Metazoa; phylum Arthropoda; class Malacostraca; order Decapoda; family Palinuridae; genus Panulirus; species Panulirus ornatus. Next base: position 8,293,429 of record NC_092268.1, read on the forward strand.
ATCCATCTGACCTGGTTTCTTGACAAAGTTCTCCATGTGGTAGTTATTTCTATGTGAAACTCTACGATTATCAGAGTATCTTGAGGATTCTTGTGAAGTTGAATGATGATCTTCTATGTTCATTTCTGAAGAGCAGTAATTTGAAGCCTCTGGATTATCATTATTATGTGGTCTCTGTGACGCTGGTATGGAACTCGAGGGTTCTGGAAGTCTCATAGGAACTTTTATGCCTTGAAGACTGACATTGGTGGAATCTGGAGGGTCTGCATTATGCTCATGGTATTCTGGTATGACTGGTGTATGAGTATCTGGGAGAAGTGAACTACAATTTTCTGAAGTTATGGAAGCTGCACTATGCTTTGCTTGATCTGGGGAATTTGAATTATCCCTTAGTGGACTCTGAGGATCTAACTTCTCCAAGCGATGTGATTGACTAGGGGAATGAGTATGGGTCAAAAATTGGTCCTGGTTGTTAGTGGAATTTCCAGACGGTTCTGGTGAAGGCTGTCGTGAAGCTAGAGTAAGTGTCTCCAAGTCACGACAAAGTTCTGACTGCTGCTGAAGAAGGCACATCATCTGCAATAAAATACTGTTTGTCGTTCAAAGTTCTTGAATAGCCTAGGTGACCATAGACTACTCTACTAAATCTATATGAACAATTAAGCACTTTTCCTGGATTCTTTAAACTTATAATTCACCTCCAAACTTTTCCTAGGTACTATGTACCCCATCAAAACTTGTTTTAACTTACTGAAGAATTAAGAAATTCTGGAAATACCAAATAGTATCTCCTTATTTACATAAAAAGAATTTTTTCTCCTCTATGCATCTATCATCAAAAAGCATTTTCCAATTCCACAGCATACATCATGTACATACAACTCCATGAGTCATATCTATTACTCCATGAATACATACAGATCTAACCAGCAATATTCAACCAAGGAATTATTAAATCTTTTTTACCTTCCTATACAGGTGGAGATGAATGCATCATTATACAATCTAATATTTCATGATTTCCTCCAATTATCGAGAACATGTGAAGGCAAATAGACATTTCATCTACACCTTAACATTTTCTGCTTTCTTGTTAAATAAAGATAAAGTTTTCCTACAATTAATCATATCTGTTATACTTTCCTAGGTAAAATTCTTAGCTCGTCTGTTGATCATTTCCTGTCAAAGTTTGACATTAAGCAACTCTTTTAACAATTACTTTCTCTACAATATTCAAGTCTTTTTCATTACTAATAGCACATCATCTATAAAAAAGTCAACAATATACTGAACTAAAACTAAGTAGTCTTGTATTCTACTGTAGTATAACTATAACAAGTGATCCTCACATAAATTCAGCCTAAGTAACTGTCCTAGACTCCCAGTGTGCTTCTTACTGCTTTGGAAATTGTGATTGTGATAACATGATTAACAGTGCTATGCTAGTGTGAACTCATTACCTTGCATAAAAGCAAACAAAAGAGCATTCATGTGCTTCAGCACCTGTGTTACATGCAATTAGATTGTGCAATAGAGCAACTTTTCCCTTTTCTTGCATAAATCCAGTTGATATGACCAAATTCGCTGGATTCCCTATGTACTTTACTTATAATTCTAATCATGCATTTATTAGTGCTCTGCCACTTTGTGTTGAATTGCTAACTTAAACTCACACACAAGAATATTCAACAGGTATTATATTACATTTCATACAAACATTTTATATGTGACTGTCTCAATCTAGTATACCTAATTTGGGAATATGTCAATGATAATCATACAAAGAGATTTCAAAGAAAATAAAAATAGATGAAGTTATGCAAAAGCTCAGGAATAGTGCAACAAAACATAAATAAAGGTAGAAATTGATAGCTGGGCCTAGCATTTGTACAATCTCACAACTTGGCAGCAGCAGATAAAAGACTACGACATGAGCTGAGGTTACAACTTTTTTTTCAGGCATTCTTCAAGCATTCAAGTCTGCCAAAAATGAGCAAATGCAAATATGTGTACACCTGTCTTTTTCTCAATATTGCATCAAGTAAGCTGACAACCCATCTATGTAAATTAAAAAAACATTCTCAACAGTTCTGGAGGTGCAACGCTTGAGTGAAACAAACACAACACCTACGTATTCACCTACAACTTCCCGTATTTTCCTCACCTGAGCCACGACATTACTGACACATGCATTACTGAGGGTATTGGGTCTAGCCCCAACTATTAACTGCTCCATGTGAGTAACTTCAGCACGGATAGCAGCTCTGATGGCACTGATGTTGCGCAGCTGTAGATACAGCTGTTGAGTGGTAACAGGGGAGGTGGCTGTGTCAGCTGCAATTTTGTGTAGCTGGTGGGACAGCTGCTCCTGCTGTACCAACTGATGACGGTAAGACTGAAGGGTGCTCAACAGCTCCTGTGTACAAAAAGTACATTTCAAAGATATCTCTCTGGTAACACAGTATCATTCAAAAATAACAAATTCAGTTAGCTATAAAATCAATAACAGAATGAAAGAAAAAATGAGATATCTTGTTTTCCAATATGAAATAATGTTTCTTTTTGAGGAAGCCTTTTTTTCACAACTGTAGCTAAATGAGACTGTAGGGTTCCAAGAAAAACTGGTGACCAAATCCAAAATCTAACCTTGGTCAGTTTCTTCAAGTCCATTCAACATTGGATGTGGAAAGGGAGCTGTGGTTTCGGTGCATTATTACATGACAGCTAGAAACTGAGTGTGAATGAATGTGGCTTTTGTTGTCCTTTCCTAGCACTACCTCGCACACATGAGGGGGGAGGGGGTTGTTATTTCATGTGTGGCGAGGTGGCAATGGGAATGAATAAAGGCAGACAGTATGAATTATGTACATGTGTATATATGTATATGTCTGTGTGTGTATATACATATGTACACGTTGAGATGTATAGGTATGTGTATTTGCGTGTGTGGACATGTATGTATATACATGTGTATGTGGGGGGTTGGGCCATTCTTTCGTCTGTTTCCTTGCGCTACCTCGCTAACGTGGGAGACAGCGACAAAGCAAAAATAATAATAATAATAATAATAATAATAATAATAATAATAATAATAATAATAATATCAAGACATCAACCTACTAAGTCTATTTGCATATGAGAATATCAACTGGACAGTCTCTTCCCTATTAGGATATCAACCTAGCCATAATTCGTTTGTAGGACATAGACATCTAAGGTCAGTTCTCTATGAAATTTACATTATAACCATCACAATTAACACACAAAAACATTTCTATTGTGTGAAGGATTTACTCATCACAGTGAACACATAAATGACCAATATGAGCACAGAGAGAACCTCACAATGAGCTGAGTCAAAGGTAAGAGGAGTTAACTTACATGAGATGGAGATTGCGGCTGCCATGCTTGATGCATTTGTTGATTGCTGGCAGTAGCCTCAGGTTGTCCGTCCTCTGTGCTCCCCACACCAGCTATATGGGTGCTAGCTGAGCTGTTGCTGTTAGTAGAGGGGAACATATACTCACTAGTGACAGGTTGCCACTGAGCCAAGGGCAACTGCTGTGCCTCTGACAGCCATGATGACTTGGGGAGCTGCCATGATAGTTGTGATTGTGATGGCTGGGTTTGATGGGATGACTGTTGACTGACTGTGCTAGTGTGGTGTGGTGGTATTACTTCAGGAACAAGACTAGAGGGTAGGGGTTCAGGGAGGGAGTGTCGTCTCCTTCTAAACTTCTGTGTTGGATAAGAAACCTGCTGTCGGTGTAAAATATTTTGTCCATACCATGAGTCAGATGACTGATGTGAATTATGTAATGAATTTGTGAGTTCTGGGGATGAGGGAAAGCACTGCAGGCAAAGTGAGGCATTTTGCTCATTAGAAATCACTGCTGGTAAATGCTCATGTGCATTTTTTGTGTTGTATGCACGGAAGGCTAATGGACTGTCAAGGCTATGACTAGGATATAATGGCATGGGGTTTGAGCTGTGGCTGAGACTAGATGAAGAGCAATCAACGCTGTGATTATGATGAATGTGGGAACGACAATTAGGGATAGGACTACTGGTTGTGCGACCCGTGTTCTGGGTGTGACCCATGTGTTGACTCATGTCACGAACCCGACACACATGTGGAGAGATGAAGCCATGGACACGGCCACCCTGGACACCAGCATTGTGATCTCGATGTATGGGTGTCTGGTCGAGGCTGAGGGTGCGATGGTAGGCCTGGCTTTGAAGACTATGGCCAGATCGTAGAGCTAAGGTTCGGCTGAATGGCACATGGCAGACGGTGTCCACACTGCACCCACTCTCACGACTCCACCACCAAGATTGACCCTGTACATACATAGCCACACACACAAGCATCACTATGTTTGAACACAAGCATTATGACTGCACTAGATATGAAAGCTAAAAGCAAACAGTCTGTGTGTACATAGAATATGGTTATCAAAAATCATTCATTGGTATTGAATTTATGACAAAACTATTTCAATATAAATCTTTTGTCCTGTGAAAGCTACTGAGTAATACCAGTGCCCTTACGGTCTACAAGCCATTTGAAGTGGACTCATTTTTTATATAGAGCTGCAATATCTTGTACGGTATTGATGATAAATTAGTAAAAGTTGGAAAATCCAGATCAAGTAGTGAAACACATGCACATCAACTTAATACAATCTGTCTCCTCAAGACTTGCACAAGGTGCTAATGTCCACAATCCACTCAGGGTCCAACTGTTACCTCTTTATTTTGAAGTCAGGGGTAGCATCCTGAAATGTCTTGGGCCTAGCTATCAATCTGAGCCAGAGTAAACAATTATAATTGCTTAAGGACACATGTAAGCAAATATCATTCCTGATATAAATAGGGGAAACCATTTACCAGAAAGTAATGCTGCTAATGATAATGGATGCATACTCATGGTACCTGGAGAGAGTACACTTCCCTCCCTGTACTGTATAGACAGGTAACTGCAGTGAATAATCAAAACCTAAGCCAGTTTACGTAACTACTGCCTCACATTTGTTTGATGTGGGCATGGAAGCCATACATTAGAAAAGTCTTACAAGATGATCAAACAATGTCCTTATAAGAAAAAAAATTCCCTTTAGTCTCAGCAAATTTCTAAGAAAAAAGCTTGTTCATTTGTATATCAGTGTACTGCTGTCATCAAATTATCCTGAGTGAGAAAGAGCTTCTTCATTCCACTAGAACATTATTTTCAATCTTCCAGTATTCTCCTTGGTGCAGTGGATAAATTTATCCCAGATACAATAAAGTATCAATAAACAAAACCTTTATCTTTCTCACCCAAATATTTCCTCTCTGATATTACATTCATAAAAGCAAAACTTAAGTTACAACTTCACTATGTAATTTTTTCCATTCAAATCTCCCATTATGGACTAAAGTCCACTGCAAGATTGAGCCTAAATTAACAAAATGGGTTAAAGAGAGGAAGAAATAAGGAGAGAAGAGGAATATTCTTTAGGAGTTTTGGTGGAAGTGAGAAATCTGCTTTTTGAAAAAGGGCAGATGGTAATTAACAGAAAAAATACAAAATGGAAAAGTTCAAAAGCTTTGCAGTGAAACGTATTTCACAATTCAAGTTGTCATAAACCTTTAAGAACAAAAACAGCCCTTATATGACTCTTGGGACTAGGTGAGATATTTAGCCTCCTATCAAAAGTTATAATCATCAAATGATATCCCTTAATATCAAAATGCAGAGGTTACAATAATGAGACATTCACTGAAAATTCCTTTGCTCGTGACTATAGACTTAGGTACCAAGAAACCTGTGAGATGCTTAGAGGCTAAATAAAACTTTGACCTTTCCTTTCAAGGAAAGAAGGCACAGAAAGCTCATAAATTCAATTGTTACTGATGTAGTTACCTAATTAAATCCACTTTCATGTCAAGATCAAGAAAGACCCAGTGTACAGCCTTTTATCAAAAGTTCAGTGGTTGAAAGATCCAAAATTTTGACAATCATAGTCTCAAAATGCTGGACTGAATCAGATATTCTTTGCCATGAACACAAGAGACAAAAAGAAAGATTGGTCTTAATTTGTTGGTTTATACTGGAATGGAATGTTCATAGTGTCATGCAGGGGTGATCTATGATGTCATCTTTGAACTATATAATTTGATATGGAATTCATCAATTATTAGAATATTTCTCACCAAGTTTTTTTTGCAGTACATTCTGGCCCTCCATCAAGCAAGTCCACATGGACAACTTGTGGACAAGCTAAGGAACACTGGATTAACTCAAAAGGCTTCTTGTAAAGAACCTTAAAATGCATGAGGGGAAAAATTTACCAAACGTGAAACCAAACTACTATGTGGACAGACTCCTACAATAAAATTTTCTACTCACTAATAGATTACGCTAAATAAGCAAACTTTTATGAAAAATTTTGAAATTTATCAATCAAGCTGTTTATAAAATTAATGAAAAACTAATTTATAAAGCAAAGTTATGTAAATTAATCATATGATCTTTTATAAAACTTTTATTTTTCAAGGGAGTAATGCCAAAACCTAAATAAGTTGTAAGCAAAATGAACTATTAACAAGTAAGCTGGGTCTTTTGACCCATCATTAACCTGGTAAAAAAAAAAGCCTCATTGCAAAAATGTTCAATATGTCACTATCTATTGTAAGTGCAAACTGTATCACTATGCCACTCTGGCTATGAGGCTACACAATTTTTACTAATTTAAGAGGATTCCACTACAGTCACACCTAAATGCATAGCGTGAAAAACACTACACTACACATTAAACACTACAATTTCATTTGTTTATACCAACTGGCAAAACCAACTTACATATCATCAGAGTTCAAAATATTTAAAATGAACACGGATATTTCTTTGAAGGCTCACTTCTTAATGCTAGCTCACTAAGGGAGGAAAGGCAAACATACATGAAAAAAATTTAATTTATACATGCAATGTTTAATAGGTACGTTTGAAGATACGTTAGTCAAAACACTGCTTTATGGATGTAAATCTTGGGCCTTAAATGCAAAAGAGCAGAAGAGGTTTGACATGTGGCAAATGAAATGCCTGAGGACTATATATGGTGTGAAGCATGATGATCTTGTAGGGAATGACAATTCAAGAAAGAGGTGTGATAGCAAGCTTGAGAGAGCTGACAAGGATGTGCTGAAATGGCTCAAACACATTTAGAGAAAGAGTTAAGAAACACTAACAAATAGGATTTTCTTGTTGAAAGTTGAGGGAAGAAAGAGAAGAGGGAAACCTAAGTGGAAATAAAAGGATCAAGCAAAACTAGCTTCGGAGTTTCTGGATCTGAACATTCAGGAGGATGAGGGACATGCAAAGATTAAAATAAATTGGATCAATGCAATATATGAGGATGATATGTTGTCACTGGGCTGAACCACGGTATAAGAAGTGGTCAAGGTAAACCACAGGACAGTGGGAAGTGGGCAGATTAGAAAGGGTAGAGTGGTGGGATGAAGAAGTAAAGTTGCTAGTGAAACAAAAAAGAAAGGTGTTTGGACGATACTTACAAGCAAGGAGTGCAAATGACTGGGAGATGTATGAAAGAAAGCAGCAGGAGGTCAATAGGAAAGCACAAGGGTTGAAAAAGAGGGCAAATGAGAGCTGGGGTGAGAGAGTATCATTAGACTTTAGGGAGAATAAAAAGATGTTTTGAAAGGAGGTGAATAATGTGCGTAAGACAAGAACAATTGGGAACATCAGTGAAGGAGGTAAGAGGGGAAGTAATGACAGGTAGTGAAGAAGTGAGAAGGAGATGGAGTGAGTATTTTGAAGGTTTGCTGAATGTGTTTGATGATAGAGTAGCAGATGTAGGGTTTTTGGTCAGGGTGGTGTGCAAAGCGAGAGGGTCATGGAGAATGGTATGGTTAAGAGAGAGGAGGTAGTGAAAGCTTTGCAGAAGATGAAATCCAGCAAGGCAGCAGGTTTGGATGGTATTTCAGATGAAGTTAATAAGAAAGGGGGTGATATTCAATGTCTGTATGGATAATGGTGAGGTACCTAAGGATTGGTGGAATGCATGCATGGTGCCATTGTACAAAGGCAAAGGGGATAAAGGTGAGTGTTCAAACAACAGAGCCATAAGTTTGTTGAGTATTCCTGGGAAATTATATGGGAGATTATTGATTGAGAAGGTGAAGGCATTGTACAAAGCATTAGATTCAGGAGGAGCAGTGTGGTTTCAGAAATGGAAGAGGATGTGTGGATCAGGTGTTTACTTTGAAGGTGTGTGAGACATACTTAGAAAAACAGATGGATTTGTATGTAGCATCTATGGATCTGGAGAAGGCATATGAAAGGGTTGATGCTTTGTGGAAGGTCTTAAGAGTATATGGTGTGGAGGTAAGCTGCTAGAAGAAGTGAAAAGATTTTACCAAGGATGTAAGGCATGTATACAAGTAGGAAGAGAAAAGAGTGATTGGATCACAGTGAAGGTCAGTTTGTAGCAGGGGTGTGTGATGCCCTATGGTTGTTTAATTTGTTTATGGATGGGGTGGTTAGGGAGGTAAATGCAAAAGTTTTGGAGAGAGGGGCAAGTATGCTGTCTAATGGGGATGAAAGGGCCTGGAAAGTGAGTCAGTTGTTGTTCACTGATTGTACAGCTCTGGTGGCTGATTCATGAGAGAAACTGCAGAAGTTAGTGACCGAGTTTGGTAAAGTGTGTGAATGAAGAAAGTTGAGAGTAAATGTGAATAAGAGCAAGGTTATTAGGTTTAGTAGGGTTGAGGGACAAGGTAAATGGGATGTAAGTCTGAATGGAAAAAATAATTGGAGGAAGTGAAGTGTTTCAAATATCTGGGTGTGGACTTGGCAGCAAATGGAACCATGGAAGCGGAAATGAGTCACAGGTTGGGGGGTGAAGGTTTTGGGGGTGATGAAGAATGTATGGAAGGAGAGAACATTACCTCAGAGAGCATAAATAGGAGTGTTTGAAGGAATGGCATTCCAATGATATCATATGAATGTGGTGTGAGGTGGTTTGATCGAGTAAGTAATGAAAGGGTAAGAGAGATGTGTGGAAACAAAAAGAGTGTGACTGAGAGAGCAGAAAAGGGTGTGCTGAAATGGTTTGGATATATGGAGAGAATGAGTGAGAAAGATTGACAAAGAGGATACATGTGTCAGAGGTGGAGGGAACAAAGAGAAGTGGGAGACCTAACTGGAGGAGGGAGGATGGAGTGAAAAAGATTTTGAGCAATCGGAGCCTGAACATACATCAGAGGGCATGCAAGGAACAGAGAGAATTGGAATTATGTGGTATACCAGGGTCGAAGTGCTGTCAATGGACTGAACCAGGGTATGTGAAATGTCTGGGGTAAACTATGGAAAGGTCTGTGGGGAGCTGTGGTTTCAGTGCATTAAATATGACAGCTTGAGACTAAAAGTGAATGAATGTGGCCTTTTTTGTTTGTTTTCCTGGTGCTACCTTGCTGAAGCAGGGGGTAGCGACATGAATGGATGAGGGCACACAAGTATGATTATGTACATGTGTAAATATGTATATGTGTGTGTATGTATATCTATGTATATGCATATATGTTTCCCATTTTAGAAAGTTAATACAAGGAGGGGAGGATTTCCGGCCCCCCGCTCCCGTCCCCTCTAGTCGCTTTCTACGACACGCGAGGAATACGTGGGAAGTATTCTTTCACCCCTATCCCCAGGGATAATATACATATATATATACACACACACACACACACACACACACACACACACACACACACACGCACGCACACACACACACACACACACACACACACACACACACACACACATATACATATGAAAAATGTAAGAAACAATTTAGAAAACAAACTTTTAGCTTGAAATGAATGAAAAAATGAACGTCACATAATGGTTCAACCTCTGGCTATGGAAAAGGAAATGTACAATTTATTCACACAAACGTCAATAGTGGGGGAGGGGGCGAAAATTTTGGGAGCCTTGAAAAATGTGTGGAAGTCGAGAACATTATCCCGGAAAGCAAAAATGGGTATGTTTGAAGGAATAGTAGTTCCAACAATGTTGTATGGTTGCGAGGTGTGGGCTATGGATAGAGTTGTGCGCAGGAGGATGGATGTGCTGGAAATGAGATGTCTGAGGACAATGTGTGGTGTGAGGTGGTTTGATCGAGTAAGTAACGTAAGGGTAAGAGAGATGTGTGGAAATAAAAAGAGCGTGGTTGAGAGAGCAGAAGAGGGTGTTTTGAAATGGTTTGGGCACATGGAGAGAATGAGTGAGGAAAGATTGACCAAGAGGATATATGTGTCGGAGGTGGAGGGAACGAGGAGAAGAGGGAGACCAAATTGGAGGTGGAAAGATGGAGTGAAAAGGATTTTGTGTGATCGGGGCCTGAACATGCAGGAGGGTGAAAGGAGGGCAAGGAATAGAGTGAATTGGAGCGATGTGGTATACAGGGGTTGACGTGCTGTCAGTGGATTGAATCAAGGCATGTGAAGCGTCCGGGGTAAACCATGGAAAGCTGTGTAGGTATGTATATTTGCGTGTGTGGACGTGTGTATGTACATGTGTATGGGGGGTTGGGCCATTTCTTTCGTCTGTTTCCTTGCGCTACCTCGCAAACGCGGGAGACAGCGACAAAGTATAAAAAAAAAAAAAAAAAAAAATGCATATATGTAGATTATATTCATTATATATTTATCTATTTATTATTCTTAATCGCTGTTTCCCACGTCAGCGAGGTAGTGCCAAGAAACAGACGAAGAATGGCCCATCCATTCATATACACACACACACACATATATACATAAATGCCCATACATGCACATATGCACAGTGAGGTAGCACCAAGAAAACAGACAAAAAAGGCCACATTCATTCACACTCAGTCTCTAACTGTCAGCACTGCCTCACTGAAGCAGGGTAGTGATACTATTTCCTGTGTGGCAGGGTAGCAACAGGAATGAATGAAGGCAAGCAATTATGATCATGTACATGTGTATATATGTATACGTCTGTGTATGTGTATGTATAGGTATGTATATGTGTGTGTGTATGTATGTATGTATATGTGAAAGAGTGGATGGGCCATTCTTTATCTGTTTCCTGGTGCTACCTCGCTGATGTGGGAAATAGCAATTAAGTATAAAAATAATAATAAATTCATTTATTTATATACCCTAGCCCAACCCCTAAGGGTGGATGAACAGCTGGGTTGACTGTGGGCTGACTGCTGTAACCAGGATTTGAAACTATATGCTTGACCCTGGGAGGCCCATAAATGCATCACGATCAGGAACTTAGCCTTTAGTTAGGTCATACATTTGCTCCAGTTGTTAATGCTTAGAAAGCATAAACACTCAGAATGTATTAAAGAAAACAAAAAGACTTCTAATTCAGTCCTAATTCAACATCCAATTATTTACAAAAGCACAAGGCTCCTTTCATTTAAAACCATTTCATAACCGACCATCACACCCTAGGCAGAAATTTAAAGCTCACATCACCTTACATTTCGGCATAAACCCCTTCACCTAACAAACAAAACACTGACAATTATATTCACACATAACTCAACATATACTAAACAAATGATCCCCCTAACTCACTTCTAAGCTCAATTCCAACTGACTTGTCTCCATATGAAACAGACAATGCCTGAGTTACACTCTCTTGTCTGCATTCTGGACATCATCCACTTCCTCTAACATTAAAAACTGATTCATCATATTACAATACCCTCCAGTCCAAGCTCTGACTTTTACAATAAAGACACTGACCACACATTCCTCAACTGTTACCACTCTTTTTGACTAGTAGTCCCACCCACTAGATGTGGCTTGCTTTCTGAGTGCTACAAAAGCTCTACAAAAGGTTCGGTAAGTTATATATCATACATATCCCCAGCTTATGCTGGGGCAAACAGGAACAGCTGGGATAGATGTGACCTAGCTGCCCTGCTCAGGGCTTGAACCTAAGGCCATTATGCAAGTGGTTGGCTGAGGTAAAGAGGAACAGCTAAGCTAGGTGTGAGCTGGCTGCCCTGTTCAAGGCTTGCACTAAAGCCGTTCGATTGGTGGTTTGCTGGGGCCAAGAGGAACAGCTGGACTGGGTGTGAGCCAGCTGCCCTATTCAGGGCTTGATCTAGAGACCTTTAGATTGGTGGTTTGCACTGTTCTCACTGCATTCAGGAGGCTCAAGTGCATATGTATGTCATGTGTTTGTGTGTGCTCAAATGTGGAAGCATTCATCTATCCGCCTATCACACTCTGTACACAATGTCAGTCTGGATTATTCACCTGTCACTGAAGGCGGTGCACACGTACTAAGTACCCTAACCTTTGAAGTTCTTGTACCTTGGTCACAAGTATCATGTGATATCTTTGCTGTTAGACTGGCAGTGTAGCTGTGAACTGCTTGAATATCATGCTCCTCCAGTCACTTATCTCAATGAGACAGTTGAGCATCCCATAAAGATGAGGGGAAGATGCATATTGTGATGCAGCTTATCTAAGAATGTACAGATGTTACTCCCAAAGAACTAATGTGTTCCCCTGAAAAATTACTTATGAACATAATTTGACAAAGTTAGCTCAAAAGTAACAACAGACTACAGAAAATGGGAAATAATCTTTTACATTAAATCTGAAACAATCTATTTTTCTTGTTTGTATGGCTCTTAAAAATAATCTTACTTTAAGCTGCTAACAGCACTTGGCTAAAAACTAAAAAGGAATCACTTTAAATTATCAGTGATACACACACTGTATAATGAAATAATTGAAGAGGAAGTTAATTGCTCTCTAAAAACTTGAATCAAGTGCAGTGAAGAAGAATCAGGAATGCTACTTACATGGGTTTGAACTGCCGTTGCTGGGGGATGGGCAGAGGACGAAGAGGAAGGGTGCAAAGAAGGCACTCGTGTGTCACCTTCAACTGCATCTCCTTCCATGAATCCTGAGGAGTCTGACTGGGCACTTCCTGAGCGACACAAAGGTCCACTTGTGCTAAGCCTGCCATTATCATCTTGAAAACCTTCATGGACTGCCCCTCGTGTCTACCACAGAGTAAACATTGACAGGTCACATATGAAATATAAGTGCTTGCATGGAGGAGATATCATATCATTTGTGCTAATATTACCCCAGGACCATTTTCTGAAAGGGATTCCTGCAGTTCTAAGACTATGCTACACTCAGTAGCAGAGATGGGATGGATGCCTTTGAATTGAGAAGTTCTATAATGAGACTGTTCGTCAAATGAAAACAATACAGTTTCACCGAAGGTAACTTTTTCACTCATGGTGTAACCTCAAGCAAGAAGAGACAAGTAACAGACAGTATATTTTGTTTAGAGAAACAGAGGGATTTATGTGGCATTTATGGGTCTGGAGCAAATCGTATAACAGGGCTGACAGAGATGCTCTGTGGAAGGTTTCATAAATATATGGTGAGGGATGAAAGCTGAGAAGCACAGGGGACTTTTAAACAAGAGAGTAAAGTGCGTGTGCAAACAGGAAGGGAAGAGGGTGATTAATTTCGGGTGGATGTGGGTCTGTGCCAGGGGTGTGTGACGTCAGCCAACCTGTTTAATTTGTTCATGGATGGGATGGTGTAGGAGGTGAATGCATGGGTCTTGGTGGGAGAAGCAGGTATGCAATCTGTTAGGAGTGGTGGGAGCACATGGGAAGTGAACCTGTTCTGGTTTGCTGATGACACAGCACTGTTGGAAGATTTGAGTGAGAAACTTCAGAGGTTGGTTCTGAGTTTGGAAGAGCATGTGAAAGAAGAAAAGCAAGGTTATTTGGTTCAGCAGTGTAGAGTCAGGTTAAATGAAGAGTGAGTTTGAATGATGAAAACTTGGAGGAAGTGAAGTGTTTTAGATACCCGGGAAAGAACATGGCAATGAATGGAATCATGGAAGTCAAAGTGAGTCACAGGGTGGGTGACAGGGTGAAGGTTCATGGCGCAATGAGGATTAAGTGGAAAGAAAGGTCTGCGAGTGCAAAGTTGGGCATATAAAGGTGTTGTATGGATGTGAAGCAAGGGCTCTGGATATGAATGTATGGAATAGGGTGGATGTGTTAGCAATGATATGTTTGAGGACAATATGTGGTGTGTGGAGGGTTGATTAAGAAATTATATGGGAACAGAGAGGTGCAGTAATAAGAAGAGTACGATTGAGATATTTGAAAAGGGTGTGCTGAACTGGTATGAACATAACGAAAGGATGACTAAGAAGGTATATATGCCAAAAGTGAAGGGAAAAAGGAAAATAGGGAAACCATGGAGTAGGTGTAACAATGGGGTGAAAGATGCTTTGAGAGTTCAGGGCCAAAGCATGCAGGAAGGTGTGAGGCATGCATGGGACAGAGCAAACTGGAGTGATGTGGTATACACAATATGACAAGCTGTCTATGCGTTGAACTAAGGCACATAGAACAATCAGGGGAAACAAAGGAAAGATCTGTGGGGACTGGTTGTGGACAAGGGAGATCTGTTATCACTGCAATATACATGGCAGCTAGAGAGTAGATGTGAGCTAATGAGGCAATACCTCACGACCATGGGAAACAGCAGACAAGAAAGAAAAAAATTTCTAACAATAAAAAATGGCTTTGAATGGTATAAAATCTAATAAACCGCTTTGATATCGCAAGTACTTATTGTAAACTATAGTAATAACAGTCCAGGTGTTAACAAACATCCAACAATACTAACCTGATCCATGGATATGTTGTGAGTGCAGTTTTGCGGCATGTGGGGCCAAGGAACTTGTAAAACAGGTAGTGACTGACCATTAACATCTATACAGCAATCATCCACATGCTGCTGCCGTCGCAGACTAGCTGTGCCCCGATGAATCGGGAAATTTCGGACATCTCCAGTACTACCTGGCCGTATCAATGAATGAGATCTTGCAGGTTCAGTGTTATTTTCCATTACAGCAACAGAGGTTGAAAACACATTAGTATGATGTTCTAAAGAGTCATGGGAGCATGAGGAACACGGTAACACTGGTTGCAGGGGGTGGAACGCATGCTGAGTAGATACCTGTACCAATACATTTTGGCCACATTCATGCAAACTTCTTGTTGCAGGAGACAATACTTGAACAGAGTTCTGAACCTGCACTTCATTTGATAAATTCTGACATGATTTACTAAACTGCTTTTGTGTACTAGAATGATGGGAAATGCCTGCATCACTAGAACTGTGAAGAGATACATCTGCTTCACTTATCATTTGATGGTGAGACGGTTCAAAGGAATCATCGTCCTCCAATTCTTCCTCAGGGATCAACTCATCAACCTCCCTGCTACTATTGCTACTAACTGTGCTAATCCGTTTATTCATGCTAAGGCGTTTTAGCAATTTTCGACGGCGCTCAGCAGAATCTGCCATCCCAGAGACCTGAGGATAATCAATGAATTATCATCCCACGAAAATTTTTCATTAAATATTTTAATCACTACAATGCTATTGGTAAAAAGAGTGACAACTTTACTGCATATATAATACACAAAGAGAACAATTCAATCTAGAATGACACTGAAGCATCTGAATAATATCTGTGACACCTTCCCCCTCCCTCAGGGAACTTCCCACAGGAAGGTGGCCGTTGAAAAGTCTCCAAACTATCCTCCCCCAAAGGTATTTCCTTAGAGTGTTCTTTTCTATCATGATTCAGTAGCAGCATATTTCCATTCTTTGAGATTTGTATAAAGATATCAAGTTTCTCCTAGGCAAACTAAATCAATGTCACTACAATGTATGCTAAGTATACCAACTTTGCATACCTAAATACTGCACTAATAAGTTGAACAACTTTGTACCTAATAATTGGAGAAAATACCTAATTTTAGTTGGCATAAACAAGAGAAAACAAACTGAACCTTACTGGTTGAGGAGAATCTAGAGAGTCCCCTGGTGTAGTAGGTGTCTCAGGGCCATCAGATGGTGGTGGGTGACGGGTCAGACTCAGCTGTAAACGATGTCGTTGATCCCGCAACTCCTCCTCACTACTGTCAATGCTAGTAGCAGAGCTTGCCATAGACCATACTGATTCTTTGTGCTGAAGTGGTGGATGTCTATAAATAAGTTCTCCAGCTTCTTGGTTCTCCTCACTGGATAATGCATGCTCCTCTTCTTCTTCGTCATCTTCTTCCTCTTCTTCTTCTTCCTGAGCAGCCTGAGCATCCTGAATTACACCAGTCCTCTCCTCTCTAACTTCATCGTCATCATTGAGCAGCTGGCCATCACGATCCAGATCAAAGGAAGCTTGACCAATGATAAGTCGCTTACGAGGGACCTCTGGTGACTTTTGTCCCTGTAGATCTAGAAGTCGACGGTTTTCTGGATTCAACACTGATGATAATCTGTTTGGTCGTCCAGCTGCTGCCAAAGTATTCATGACTGTGCTTTTCACGGCTGCTTTTTTAGCAACTGCAGCAAATCTCTTTATCCCTGTAGGGGCTGGAGGTGTACGGACAGATTCTTCACTGCAACTTCCAAGCATTTGGCGTGAACGAGACTCACGCATGTTTCCAAGCAACTGAGACATCAGTGGGGACACAGTTGCTACAGATGACCGACGAAGAGCTGCATACAAATACAGACAACCAAACAAAATAATTAAAGAAAGAAAATTAACCAAGTAAATAAGCACAAAAAATAATTATACAAAAACATAATTCAAAATAAAGCATTCATGCACATAAAAGAATCTATGTACATATGGGTGTATGTTTATATACAGAAGTGTATGGTAAGTGTAGAGTAGAATGTGAATGTAAAAGAAAGGGGAGTAAGTGGTAGGATAAGGGTAAATCACTGGTGAAAACAAAAATAGATGTGTACGGATAGTTTATATAAAAGATGAAGTGTGAGTGACTAGGAAGAGTACAAGTATAAAAAAATGTAATGAAGGGATATGAACAGTGCGACAAAAAAAAAAAAAAAAAGAACTAATGAGGGCAATGGTGAGGATACTAAATAAGGAAGTGGTAACATACAAAGAAGAGGTAAAAAAGAAATATAGTGAATATCATGAAGGGCTGCTGAATGTGTTAAATGATAGGGATGTGAATAAGGTGTATTAGGGATGAGTTGGCATGTGGAGTGAGTGTCATGGTAAATGGTTTGGTGAAATGAGAGAAGGTAGCAAAAGCATTGCATAAGATGATGTGTGGCAAAGCAGCATGAATGTATGGGACTGCAGTCGAATTTCTCAAAAAAGGATGAGACAATTTTATTCATAGGATATCCAACACTCTTTTACCCAAAGGTTGTACACAGACAATCACACTGTGTATGTAAAGGTAAAGGGATCAAGAGAAAATCCTTTTATTAAAAGGGAATAAGTGTGCTGACTATACATAACAAGGTGTATGGGAGAAGCAGTGTGGCTTCAAGATAGATGGAGAATGTGTGGATCAGGTGTTTGCTTCAAAGAATCTGTGGGACAAATATTTGCAAAGAGGCGGTGAAATGTGTGTGGCATTTACTTATCCAAAGAATCATACAAGATAAGGAGAAAGTTAATAAATACAGTGAGGAGTTTTTGTGAGGAGAGTAGGGCATATGTGTGAGTAGGAGGGAGAGGGGCAAGTGGTTCTGGTGAAGATGGGTCTGATCAAGGATGTCTCATCACCATGGTTGTTTAATCTGTTCAAGGACAGGGGAAATGAAGTGAGGGAGGTGAAAGCCAGGTGTCTTACGAGTAAATGGCAGGTTTGTGGTAAGCTGGAATGGGAGGTGAATCAATGCTGTTTTCAGAAGCCACAGGTCTTCCAGTAGACTCCATAAAAATGTTTCAGAAGCTGGTGACAAAGTCTGGTAGAATATGTGAAAGGAAGAAACTGGGAGTAATTGCATTTAAAAATTAAGTAATGAGGTAGAGGATAGGGTTGTGACAGGATGTTCTGAGTGTAAGTCTGAGTGGAGAGGACCGAGAGGGAGTGAATATGATAATGAATGGAATCATGGGGGCAGAGGTAAGTCATAGAATGGGAGAGGGGGCTACCTATACAGCAATTAATACTATGTAGTAAGGGGGTTGTGTCTGCATGCGGCCGTGTGAGGTAATTCCAGGAACAAATGACTGAGCCCTGGTAAAAAAATCTTTTGGTTTCTTCTGGTTCCATTTCTAAAAAGTTAATACAATAAGAGAGGATTCATACCCTCTCCCTCTTGTCCCTTTTAGTCAACTTCTACAAAATGTAGGCAATAAGTGGGAAGTATTCTGTTCCTAGCTCTACTTCATTGAGGTGTACAAGACAAGCAGGTTCATATAAAAAATATATATCTGATATCATTATCATGATGGAGTGAAAAAGATTTTGTGTGATCGGGGCCTGAACATGCAGGAGGGTGAAAGGAGGGCAAGGAATAGAGTGAATTGGAGCGATGTGGTATACAGGGGTTGACGTGCTGTCAGTGGATTGAATCAAGGCATGTGAAGCGTCTGGGGTAAACCATGGAAAGCTGTGTAGGTATGTATATTTGCGTGTGTGGACGTGTGTATGTACATGTGTATGGGGGGGGGGGGTTGGGCCATTTCTTTCGTCTGTTTCCTTGCGCTACCTCGCAAACGCGGGAGACAGCGACAAAGTATAAAAAAAAAAAAAAAAAAATCATTATGAAACAAATAAATCAGAACATAATTATAAAATGGAAATAAATACAATCAAGGATATTACTATTAGAAAAATTTAAAAATTATATGAAGAAAGACAGCACTTACTGCCAGAAAACAATATCAATTTTAATAATAAAAGTTAATGAAATACTACACATTAGTTAGGGCTCTAAAATATCTAAACTCAACACCTACGGCATATGTTCCCAAGTAGCAGCATGAAGAGAAAACCATAGTTTACCTGTTTTTGTATCATAAGCACAAAGAAAACAAACAGTGATCCTGATACATAAGCAGCACTGTACATGTACAATATTTCTTAAAAATTCTATGCAGCCTGTGACTTTTCCAATATAGCCACTTAATACAATGGTTAATGAGACTACAATAGCCTATAATTTTCAGCAATTCCCAGATGGCTTTAAACAAAAAACACGAAATCTTAAAGAACAGCAATTAAAGTACATCGGTACCATGAAATAATAATTTTTTTAATACTTTTCACTATTTCGTATATTACAACCATGATAAAATGAAAATATGAAGTCTATCTATTTTGGTTTCTTTTTACCAAACTTTGCAAAGATACTATCAAAACACTCAGTTTCGGGCAATCTATTGTAATTCATCTATTACTTTTAAGTAAAATCAATGAAATAAATCAGCTGTGGATCATTTCTGATGAAGAACTGCTCTGTAACTATTTCTCCAAAGAGCACTGAATCATTAAACTTAACCACTGAATAGCTGGACTCAGTAGCCCAAGGATACATACACTATCATAGTATATGCATTCCACGTCCCTGTGACGATTCTTTTCACTAGTCACATTCTTACTGCTGGCCACCTTGATTAAGTCAGGTGTTGTTCCCTTGTTTTTCTATCTTTCTCTACACTTTTCAGCCTCCTCATTTAACTTTTTCATCTTTGGTATGCTTCCTTAGGTGAATTACTATTTTACATACTGCTCAGGGAAATCGGGTTATAGATGCTGAAATTATTTCTATGGGGCTTGGCACTGTGCTAAACAGTTTCAAATGTAGGTGAAAGTGTCATGATACAGTTATATATAAACAACATAGTTAAATGTCCACAGCTAAAAATTATATAAAATTTTCCTTTTTGACTTAGACATCTGTTCTACTTATTTACTATTTTTTTTAAGATACATCAAATGAATACATGGCACCTTCATATCAAGAAATATACATAATTTAAATTACAACAGGCATCTGATGAACACTCTTATTTACTGACCTTCATTATCAACCTGTATCATTATAACATTCGTTATCAAACTGTCGAAGATGTTTTGAAAAAATTTATCACATCAGTTACTTTAATCATCTAGTTTTTAGGCTCTACCAGACTCTGCCTGCTTGTGGTTACGTCACAGGTGAAAAGTCACCCTTGGTAAGATTGTTTCATTGGATCAAAACCTTGTTGAAGAACTCTCCATTCCAAGGGAGTTCAACCTTTCCCAGCTACTGAGGGAGGAACAACTTTGGGTAAAAATTCTGAGCTAAATCGTCCTCAGTTCATCAGGTTTAGATCTTTCATCATAAAAATAAAAGAAATTACTTCTACTTATCCCTGGACTTTTTATGTTCGAGGATATTCTTCGCATTTTACAGATTAGATTTTTCTGACACACTTATCAAAGACTCAACTGTTTTCATGTTCATGTGATAAGATCAAAACTGACATGTTTAACATGAGTGATGGAATGAGCATTTCACTTCAGTGGACTATCTTCCTTCTTATCATTATTTATCTTATACTATGACTCTACAAGATATGAGATGGTGAAGAGCTTAGCTAACGACATACAGTTCCTGCACAACCAAACTTTAGGTTTTTTCATTCATAATAAGTGAAACCAAAACACTTAGAATGAGTTGTATTTGATATATTTATTATCAAGAAAATGCATTATCATAATCACTATAATTCTGAGCTTTTGGAATAACTGGAATTAATGAGAAAAACTTCTTGATAAGACCACAATTAAGATACACTGGGATCTTTCCTCATGCAAAAAGTATTCTGTGTGGTATGAGGAAACATTCTCAGTTATATATATCACAGAATATTTACACGTTCCCCGTTTAGTACACTAAAAATTTTACAAATTTCCTGTATTGGTAAAATGCTAAATAAATTCATATCTACCAATTTTAACTAATGTCCCCCCAGAAAAAAAGTAATATAAGGTACTCAATCAAGACACAACTTTTCTAAAAATATGCGAGATAACATTTCAAAATATATAAATAAATCAAATCATCCAAAAGTTAAACTGTACCATTAATATATAAACTGTGGACATACTAAGAATTATTTCTAATCCAGACTGAAATACTAATTTCAAGATATAAAGATATAGTTTGCTTATATAATATTGTTGGTTGCACCATCAAATTTGGCAAATATTTCACGAACATATTAGCATTAATACTGATAAAGGATTCTCTAGTGCCACTGTCTCATTCACAGAATGTTACACTGGCTGTCAATTAAAAACTGCAGAGTACGTGGAACTATACATTAATACATCTGTATATATGTATCTGTACTGTAATATAAAATGGGAACTATACATTAACACATTAGTGTATAGGTACCGGTACTGTAATATAAAACAATGTATTGTAGTTTAAGGTACCACAGCAGCAGTCTAGCTTCTGCAAGACTGCTTCACATGAAGCATTTCTTTTCTATATGGATACACAGAATTTATCTGAAAATTTACATACCATTTCATTTAGGTGATAATAACATCAAACTCATAGTGTGAAAACATAAAGAAATACAAGGCCCAAATTTCATTCCCCAAACTAAATTGTTTCATCATATCTTTTTCAAAATAGAACTTTTTTATATTGTCAGTACAAGTCAAGAATACTTTAGTCCTCTGTAGATGACCCAAGGATACTTTTATTAAGATCCTGAGTGAGGCAGGTCATACAATCTGTGCCTGCACAAAAAAAATATTAAACATGAAAGCATCCTAGTAGAATCAATGCTAAATTCCTTCAATAGTATCAGAAGAATGCTATGGGACAACAGGTTATTCATGATGATTCAACGTAGCTATATGAATAACTTAAAGAGTTTTGCGACGGTCATTAAGTTACTTTACTATTATGTGACACACATCTTCCTAGTGTCATGAGAGACAGCTAAATTTTCCCACTGTTCTGACTTACATATCTTTTTGTTATTGTGTGACACACTTAAGTCTTCCAACTGTTGTGCTGAATACTTAACAGTTTCCTATTTATGTGTTGTACATAAAAGTCCTTTAACTGTTGTGCAAACCATTTAAGTTTTCGCTCCATATGACTCTATATGAGCCACTAAAATTTTCTATCACTGTGTCAGCCACTTTACACTTTGCTATCAATATGTCAATCATACACCATCGTTCCATCACTATGTCATTCACAAAAGTTGGACCCAAGATTGGGTTCATCTTAGGATTTGAGATTTCCCTTGTGCACATACTGCTGCTCATCACTAACAGCAGCAACTGCTTGTAGCCTACAGCAGCAAATATCCAGTTAACCCTAAAGATGAAACAGTTCATTGCCCCCTCATCCAAAAAACCTTTGTGTCTAAGCTTTTTCTCAAGTGAGTGGGGATTCACATCATATTTACTATATGATCAAGTAACAGTAGTTCTCATGAGATGTTTTCAGTTGCAGAAATAAAGCTTTCTCACTAACATCTTCATTACTAGTTATCCGATTAATATCTTCAACCCGTACATTACAAACAAACAATGGGTGCACTTCCATCATTGTTTGTTAGGAAACAGTGTGTATGTCATGCAATGAATATGAATTATATATTGGAGGTAAATATCTTGTACATGAACTAAACTAAACCAAATATATCTGAAATTTTAAAGATGCATTGGCCTGCATATTGGAAGTATTTTATGTCGATTAAAATCTTTCACCATGATTATGAATATGCATAGATATACTCTTTGCATATCTCTATCTAGCAAGTTACTAACTACACTGTAAGTGAACTGCCTTGTTAAAAAATCTTCGCAGTTACATTTTCACATATTAATCTTTAATTATGCTTCACTCAACCACATCATCACCTGCTCCATCTATGTTTTCTTTGGTCAACATTAACCCCAATTTCTTCTGGCTGCAATAAACTCTCCTTATCAATTTTTCCCAGGTCCATTCTTTCCACTGTCCAGATGATGAGATGGTCAAACATATCATCATTTACTTTACAATCAACCCCAACAGTATTACCTATCTACCCTTCATAATTCATTCTTCAGTTAATACCCCTATTCATAAGTAAACTCAAGAACCATTGCATGTACTTTCTCTACACTTAAAATCCCTTGTCCATATTCATATTTCATTTACAAATATTTTTGTATGTTGCAAACAATTTGCAGTAATGCTCACACATACAGACACCTTTCTAATTTCAAGTCTCCAATAATCAGCCTACCTAATCAATCTCTCCTATTGTTTTTTCTGTTGTTCCATCATCCTTTCCATGTGCACTACCCTAATACTTGAAATTTTGGAGATACAATTCCATCTCCTGGCAATGAAAGAAAGATATAACCTGTCCTCACTGCAAAACACACATCCCTTGTCTTTCTTTTTAAATTTAAGTCCAATCTTTTCAACTTCCACATCTTTACAAACGAATGAGCATTTGCAGCACTTGTATCTATACCCCCTAAAAAAATATGATACCTTATATATGCCACAGATAATCTTCTTTCCCAGCCATAACCTCTCTCAAAGATCCATCCATGTAAACACTAAAAAATGATATTAATTCATATATATCACATAATATCACACAGTAAAGACCAACAGTTCTTTGTCACAGTTTTCTTGGAGATAAGAATCATAATTCACTTTCCCTGCATTCCACTACTAAACTTTGTCTACCATAACCATAATCTACATTATGTTTTGAGCTAAATACTAACCTGGATACATAAATAGAGGAGTACATTTAAACTCCTTTGAATGAGTGGTAATTTTCAATGTTTAGTATTTCATTTTAGTTACATTAGTGCATGCTGTGGGTTATTGTCATAACTGATCCTTAAACTAATTTTTGTACAATACAAGACTGTTTCAATGTAAACAAGTGGTGTCTTGCATTTCATGTGAAAATTTACTGAACACTCATCCATTCAATTAGTAAAAATTAAGATATGTGCATAGTACTTCTTGAAATTCACTCTATTGTACGATACTTATGCATTATTTCTGATACATTTGAGTCAGTTGTGAATACGATACTGTTACATCACAGATATTCAAATTTTTAACAGTAAACAAATAATCCTGTCAAAGTTTCACACAAAGCCCACTGTGCAAAATTTACCATACAAGAGTAAGATGGCAAAATGCAAAAGAAAACACCAGGGTAACAGAGCTACAAAAAAGTACGCTGAATGAACAATAATACAAACAAAAAAACCTTCATATACACTATTTGTTTATGCCTAACACTAACTTAAGGTGGGAGAGGTAATAAGTAAAATAATAGAGGAAGACTATTATAATCCAGTGATTATCTTCATCATCAATAATATTTACCATTACATTCCATATTCAGTTTGGTAAAATTAACAATCCACTACATGTACTTTTAAGCTTAAGCACTATTAGCATATTAGCCTTAATCTGCATGTTGCATTTATTGTGGATGTACTTGAAAAACTACATTAGTCTTAATTAGGGAAGCAAGAAGCGTAAGGCCAAGTATGTAGGGATATCAATGTTATTTACAATGGTAGAAGATTGGCACTTTACTAGAATTATTCTTGTCAAACTAATTCATCTACAAAACAAAGTCTGCAGAAGAGAAAAAGAAAATATCAACATGCCCTAATATGTCACATTCTTTTTCAGTCAAATGTACCAATAACCTATAGCTCTATATCACACATACTTACACTATCTCTTTTATCCTTCAACTAAAACTATCTATTACTAACATTATCAATTTCAAATTGCACTCAGCCACATGCACTTGCAAATTTTACCATAAGTAGCTGCAAACATACTGCTTATGGCTCTGGCTAAATGCACCTTTGGTGCGAATAAATGTTTTCAGAGATGGCAACTCAATCCCAGCCCTCCCATTTCCATTTGAATGATGCATGCACGAAGCAAACAACGGGGGTCTTGTGAAGTAAACATGCTTAGAATAGCAAAATAGGAGGAATACGAAGGAGAAGAACTAAGAGAAACAAAAATGAATTTATAAACCTAGTCACCTCTGATGAGGAGTATTGCATAATGTGTAAAAGGGTACAAAATGGTGCTGAATTTGAATGCTGCAGCAGACATAATGAGAATTCGGAGGAGAACAGGTTTATACTGAACATATTCACAGTGCAGCAATACTGGGGGTATGGCGAGCTTTATCATTCACCATTACATTCTTTTAAGAACGCTATTTTCTCCATTGACCATCTACTGTATCAGTTTTTAAAAATGTAAATCTAATTAGACAACTCCACTTAACCTTAAAATTTTACCTATAGGACAAATGTTATCTAGCATCATGTGTTGGGTCTAGACAGGATATATGAAGTTACTGAAAGCTTAGAAAAAAAGTGGGGCCTGGATGTGGAGGGGAGCTGTGGTTTCGGTGCATCATTACAAGGCAGCTGGAGACTGAGTGTGAACGAATGGGGCCTTTGTTGTCTTTTCCTAGCACTACTTCACACACATGAGGGGGGAGGGGGTTGTTATTACATGTGTTGCACGGTGGCGATGGGAATGAGTGGGGGCAGACAGTATGAATTATGTACACGTGTATATATGTATATGTCTGTGTGTGTATATACATGTATATGTTGAGATGTATAGGTGTGTATATTTGCGTGTGTGGACGTGTATGTATATACATGTGTATGTGGGTGGGTTGGGCCATTCTTTCGTCTGTTTCCTTACGCTACCTCGCTAACACGGGAGACAGCGACAAAGCAAAATAAATAAAATAAATAAAAATAAAAATAAGAATTCTTTCCATCTTATTATTTCTCTGCAATGAACTTTTCATATTTACCTTTCTCAAATAGTTGCAGGGAAGTGGCAAATTCATGTGATTCAAGCAATGTTACTAAGTCATTAACACTCACATATGCAAAGGTGGTCAGTTAGCAAAAATCAACGTAAGTAAATGGCAGATGTAACCTAATTCTAAAAGCAGGAGTACATGAGCAGAGGGAACCTGATGGAAAATTATACAGAGAAATTGTGAATTTTCATGAGGCATACATACAGCAGTAACCCTTGTTTCATTCTGGTACTTTTCTCTCTGAAAAGTGGTAATGTGTGGAGACAGTAAACTGGAGATAGTAAATATCTAAAAATTTCGAGGGATGCTTCGGCATCTATGATCCTAACTTGATTGTCGGAATATATGAACAAGTTAAAGGTATAAGCACAGAAAACATTGTTTCATGGATTTTTGATACATATGTAAATCAAAGAAAGTTTACATCACACGAAAGTTAAGAAAGAATTTCTTTTTTTATATTTTTATTATACTTAGTCGCTGTCTCCCACATTAGTGAGGTAGCGTAAGGAAACAGACAAAAGAATGGCCCAACCCACCCACACACACATGTATATACATAAACACCCACACACGCACATATACATACATATACACTTCAATGTATACATACATATACATACACAGACATATACATACATAAACATGTACATATTCATACTTGCTGCCTTCATCTATTCCCACCACCACCACCGTCACACATGAGACAGTACCTCCCTCCCCCCGCACGTGCGCAAGGTTGTGCTAGGAAAAGACAAAGGCCACATTTGCTCACACTCTCTCTCTAGCTGTCATACGTACATGCCTTTACCCTCTCTGTCAATACCCTCCCTTATAATTTCCGAGGAATACTCAAAAAACTTATACCTCTGTAATTTGAACTCACCTTTATCCCTTTGTACAATGGTACTATGCATGCATTCTGCCAATCCTCAGGCACTTCGCCATGAACCATACATACATTGAATATCCTTACCAACCAGTCAACAATACAATCACCCCCAAGAAAGAATTGATAAATCTAAAAAAATCTAGACATCAAGTTATCATTTTTGCTAACCAGTGGGACTGGGACTGGGGACATCAACTTCTGCAAAACTAAGTCTCACGAAAGGTACATGTTATATGCACCCTGATCAACCCCATGAATGGTGTTACTTGTACTATATAGACAACTAAGCAGGGATAGACAAAAAGCTAGATAAACAGATACATAGGTAGATAGATTTGACAGACAGATAGATAGAGATAGGTAGATGGATGGATTGAGAAATAGGCAAATATACAAATAGAGAGATACATACATACAAAGACAAATGGATAGACAGATCTAGGGATATACAAAAAGACAGACAGACAAAGAAAAAAAATATTTCAACTCCGTACTTAAAAACAGGAAGACAATGCATATCATAATCATGTAAATTTTGGACCAAAAGTGCCACTTTCCCTATTCAGAGTAGTATAGCACAAGCTATAGGTACTCAACCATTCAACTGACTGGTCATCCCACATTTTCTGAAGTTAAATATCCAACAATAAGCAACAATGAATTTCATGAATAATATGGCATGCTCATTTGACTAATCACATGAAACATTTAACAAATGCATGTGCCTACAAAAAGCAAGGTGGATTCCTCAGCAACAGAAAAGTAAGAGAAAAATGTAAGGAAAATAGTTAAAGGCTTTAGAAATCTCCAAAAGCCAATGATAATGTAAAGCAAGCTAGAGTGTGTAATAACCTATGTGTTCAGCAGGAGCTCTACGCACATGGGACAATATCTCAAACTTTCTTCACCATTGGACAACTTTCTATTTTTATTCATACTGCCTGCATTCACAGTTTCTTTGCACATCTTATTCCATTCATCCATAATCCAATCTATCACAAGGGAAATGTTTCATTAACCATTTCCCACAATTTTTTTGCTTAGTATCTAACCATAACCTCTGGTTTCTCTTTCTTTGCATATTTTGCAGAACAGTTCAGTGGTGAACACTCTCAATTTTAAAGAGAAACCTACAGGCTAAATTCCTTCTCTTTTCCATGGTTGCCAAATTCATAGCCACCACTTCCCTCTGTAACTCAGCTCTTTTACTGCAGGTACCACCTCTGTTGTCCATTGTGCTGCTACAAACAAGGTGATTAAACTAGAAGAGCATACACATTGTGAACACCTCCATGAACTCACATACTTCAACACAATTTTACTACTTTTCTCAAATTTCTTGGTTGATTTTATGTTATGGCCTTTGTTTGTTCTATCCCTGCATCTCTTGAAAAACTGGCCTAAACCTCCACAGTTGCAATTGGGTCATCCCTCACATTTCTCTCTTCAATGGTGGGCAAAATCAAGGCCTCTAGCCTTTCCCTGTAACTCAGTTCTCTCAATTCTGGTACCATCTTTGTTGCCATCCTCTGGGCATTCTATCTTAACTGTTTGTACTTCTTAAAATGCGGTGACCAAACGTGAGAAGCACATTCTAGTTTTGACCTTAAGTAGGACGTGATCAGTTTGATCATTTTCTTAACCATGTACTTGAATGCTATTCTACTAACTGCCAGCAGACATTATGTCTCCCATACTATTATATGAAGAAAGGACTTTGACAAGAGGGCAAGAAAGATGTCAAATTCCACCTGTCTCTTATACATAGATTCCTACGTATGTGTGTGTGTGTGTGTAAGTGGAGGTGGGAGGGATGGTAGCAAAAGAAGCAGACTTTGTATAGAAATACTAAAGTAAAAAAACACCAATAAACATCGAAGATAAATGATACCATTTAAAGAATAGATTCCCTAAAGAGAGTCCTATACACTACTTATCTTACTTTGTACGTTCCTCACCTTATGAAAGTGTTAAGCCATCTACAAACCTTAGAAACTATAATTATCATACAGTCACTCAAACACTCATCTCCTGTGGTAAAATCTAATTATAGTTAAAGTATGCTTGTGACCATGACATCATCAGCTCGAGCATGATTTTGCTAATGCTGTTAAACAGTAGTACTATAACATACGTGACCTGAGTGGACAATCTAAAATCAAAGTAAAGTTAGTTTAATCAGACCAAATCTCTACCGAGTCTGACATTTTCCTAATTTTCCTACTCATTCTACAAAAAAATGTAACGTACTCTATTCTGAAATCATAGGAGCCTAATGAGAGTAAAATATTGATATGTTTTCTTAATACTGTTAATTCTTCTAATTATTCCTCGATCTAACAATAAATTCGTTCCTTCTCCAGTTCACTTACATACCGTTTTTCTCACTTTACGTGAAAAAATCCACAATTTGCTTTTACTCTTGACTTTATCCTTCAAATCACTTCTCTACATATCTCGTATACAATGTTCATACAGAGAAATGGATGGGAGGAGAAGATCACATTAGTCAACTATATAATCTACTGAGATTCATAAGAAATGAGTAAGGCACCTAGAAAACTAGTAATACTTACTGGTACTTACGTGACTAGATGAGAAAATATTCAAGAATAATATGAGTATTTCAAGACTCCATTACTGATATGAGTTACCGATAGGAATACTTAACTCTCAGTAAATAAATAAATAAATAAATAAATAAATAAATATATATTTATTCATTTATCTATTCATTATACTTGATTGCCATTTCCCGTGTCAATATTCATTTATATATAATAAAAAAATTTACACTTCAATATATTCAAATTTTCTTTGATTGGTCCCTTATCCCTAGACATTTAAATTGTTAAGTTTTCAGAATAACCCTGATCTCATGTATGCTACAGACTTACAGAGAATGTCGCAATTAATTTCCTTTAAATTAAAAGGAACATACTAATACTCATTTCATTTGGAAGTTGCAGTTTATAAAACTCATCAGTTATACGTACCACAACCTCTTTCCTACACGAGTTGTTCATACAGTCTGATGTATCTCAATACCTCACCACAACCATGTAATCAAACCCAAAGCATCTTTTCATTTCATCAAAACTATACCCTAGTATGGATCCTACTCCAGCATACAAGCAAAAAGGTATTTCTTATAAATCATATCCTAACTATAATACAGTCTTCCTATCCCTACACCACTATGTACAATTAAAACTTCACTTTGCCATGCTGTCTATCAAACCTTCATATCATAATGAGCCATATGACACAATGTATCTTTTCATAAAATCTACCCTACATAATTTTCTCGCTATCAAAAACACTAATGTAAACCTCACATTTCCATATACGATATGAGTGCCTAACACTAACATGAACACCACTACATACTTCATACAACATTATCATTATCACTGTCAAGTTTTAATTAAATGAACAGCCTACAACAACCAGCACCATTTCTTCCTCTATGCCATATAACAAGCCATTTTGCATAATTAGTCCTGATCACACTAAAAGTAAAAAATCTAAAAAAATGTTTAAATGATTTCATTTGGTACCATCTTATTAGCTAATAAATTCTAATTACAGATTATGATAGGTGCCAATATATGGGGTTTTTAAACTCAGACAAATTAAATTAAAACATTTTTCTAGCTTTTAAGGCTGCTCTTAAATTTAAAGGCAAGATTTACAAATGCATCAAAATCATATGACACTAAATGTTTCTTCATACTATGTAATTGTTACATAATTTTACATTTAGAATTCATTTACGCGAGTCTGTGTTACTGAGCATGTTCTTCTCTTTGGACTGTCAGGTAGCGTGATCTTTTCAAGTGAAGGAGAGATGCTGGGGCTGAGCGAACTGACGATTGTGGTGACTGAGCTCTCAGGTAGTGGTAACGACGGCGATAACGGCGGCGGCCTCTAGGAGACAACCCGCCTCTCATCGTCGTCAATCCTGCAAGAGGGTCCCTCTTGCATACTCACACCTCCACATCACCCAAGCTAACCTAGTTACTTTTATTACTTCAAAATACACAGCATAAATGCATTGTGTCACTGATTGTGATCATGGGGATATTTAGAATGTAACAATAAAAGAATACAAAAATCTTACGTGTACTTTTAGCCCTTGGTCTGTGAATCATAAAAAGTGTTTAAAAATGTAACTCCAGCAGTTTTTCCCTACCTATCTATCTGTCTGTCTATATCTCTAATGCCTCTTCCCTTTGAGAGCCCCCTTGAGGGGGTGGCCACAGCGAAAGAATCTCTGTAACTGGTGAACTCTGATGTTTTATCTTAGCCTTTACTGCCTCACCCCTAACAGGCCAATGGCAGAGGGCAACTCTAACACAGTGTTTTCAGAGGCTTCTACCTAATGTTCCCACTATGTACTACCACCTAATGTGTCTACCTAATGTCCCTGCTTTTTCCTCAATTAATATATCCTTTACAACCCCAAAAAAACTCTGCTGTACTTTCTTGTCCATTGCTGGTTACAAGCATTACTGTGTCATCTTTGAGTAAAAAGAACAGTGCTAAAGTCCAATTCAGGCCCAATGGAAGCTGACAAAGCTTTATGGCAGCAATTTTGCTCTTCATATCTAATATAGTTAATAAGCCTAGGATACCAATCACCTAAATATGTATAGGACAGTCTCAAAAACTGACTACAATAAACTAGTCCCACCCAATTTTTTCAATACAAACGAAATAGTTACACGGGGTACAAAGTGATCATCTAAGGCTACTTGAAAATCAAAACATGAAATGGTGTGAGTAAAACTAAATTAAATATAGCCTGCACTATGAACATTTACAACAGACAAGAGAGAACACAGTGAGAAAGCTATGTAAGCAAAATGTCACCAAAACATATGCAGTTAGAATGTATTTGGAAATACATGACAGGACAATCATACACTGCAAGTACTTAAAGAAACAAAAAGTATCAGTAAGAGAAAGGTGATGCCAATCAGCTTCACTCTCCTGATAATTTTGCACTGTTCAAAGGAATGAGCTAAATTGCCTTCTTTGTTTTAGAAAAAGGAATGTAATTTGGAAACAGCTGAGACATTGATTATAGAAAGATAAAGTGGATGGGAAGAGGTAGAGGTGAGAAAAGAAAACAAAAGAATACAAAGAAATTGTCAGATTACTGAGGCTGCTGGGAAAGACAGAAGGAAGGAATGAACATATAATAACAGGATAAAGCACAATCAACATGTAAATTTTTGACTTTAGGAAAAACTTGGAAGATTTCTATTCAAAAAATGACTTCCAGCTCACAACCCATAAATTGAGACAGTAAACCAAGAAAATTTCAACAGGGCAACTTAACTCAGACTTAAACTTTATCATAATTAATAAAGACAGCACTTCAATAAATGCTGTACTACCACCAGCAAAAATACAGTAATACATGCTAAATGAAGTACAACAATAAATCATTATAATAAAACCAAATGTGAAAGACATATTTTCCATTAGAATTCTCTTCTTACTGACCTAACATATGGTGCTTTCCTAACACAGACTTAATTCTAATCATATTTCACTGTCTCTCTTTCTGAAAAAGGAAAAATAACACCTAATTCTAAACTTTCAATGAGAATAAGCAAAACTATAACAGTGTAAATTCTTTCTATTCATCCTTTGAAAACTGAAATATGATATGACAACCTAAACAAACATACCTAAAGGGTCTATGCCAGGCATCATCTCTGCTGTCTCCATCATCTCCGAGAGCTCATCTTCAGACCTCATAAACTCATCAATGTCATTGCCAGGGACCTGTGAGGTTGAAAAATACAAGCACTTAATGAAAATGCTATTGGTAAAAGTGGATGAAGAGAGACTAGGCAATCCTGTACATGTCATGAAAGATGGAACAGTAGATGCCCATACATCTCTTTTCATCCTTCTTTAGTGTTTTCTGCTACCTACTGGACTATACAGTCTGAAACTATTTCTTTTCCATATCATTCCCAAATTCAATCAACACATAATAATTACCATACGAAATACATGTTGAGATTCAAAAATCCATATTCCTTAAGACCAAGCACTGTTTGAATGTTGGAATCTTACTGATCTTGGATACACAAGCCCACAAATTGTGGTTTGAATACTGAGTACGGAAAAGCCACCTAACAAAAAAGTTGTTTGTTGCTACACAGTTCATAGAAAAATAATGTACAACACTGAGTTCTTAAAATAAATCAAACTGAAGCAGTTTATTTAGCTGTAGGTGATACAATTTCTACAGATTTCTCTTTTTCAGATATACTGAAGCACCTCCTGTCATATCATCAAACTGAACCATGCTTACATAGTAGCATGCATGTACAAATATGCAAGTCTAATTCTCCATATCTATCTACAGGTGACATTCTTTCAATATTATTCCACTCCTTTACTACAAACTATATCCATTCTTCCTTTTACTATCAAAGGCCAGAGGACTGATTGTAATGAATTCCTAAAACACAAAACTAAAATCACCAAGCAACAACCATGTTTAAGGTGACATTCTTTCAATATCATTCCACTCCTTTACTACAAACTATATCCAATACATTCTTCCTTTTACTATCAAAGGCCAAAGGACTGGTTGTAATGAATTCCTAAAACACAAAACTAAAATCACCAAGCAACAACTATGTTTAAGTCTCAAACACTTTCCTTCTAGGTACAATCATAACAACAGGCAGCAAAAACCTGTTGTAACCCATCTTAATTAATAACCAAGCAATAAACACTAACCATACACCATTACAGAATAATCTGAATAAATAATTAACTATTATATTCATCACAGCAACCAAGAGCAGGAACAATTAGCTTACAATTACATCTGATACAATGATGCCTAAGTCATGGCTAAATGTACTGATTCACAGAGAGAACATGCATCAAAGCTTAAATAGCGGTAGTGACTAACACTAGGTGCAAATCTCAAACTCCCCCCAAACTTTGTACCTGAAAAAACCTAAAAAGTAAGTGAGACACCACAAGTAATCCAGCAAGAACAACAACACTGAGTTAGAAGCATCATTACATCAACATGGGCACAGTACCTGTGAAGGTTTAAGAAACCTTTCTGGAATACGTGAAATCCCATCTTGCGGATGACCACCAAATCCTAAGCTGAGCAGCACCTCTACTGGGTCTGCCTGACGTGATTCCAGCAATGAATCAATGCTTGACCTGCCAAACAAATGAATCATTTAACAAAACATAACATAAAATCTATCTGTGGGGTGCTGAGAACAACTTTTTACTACTGAACTACTGAAAATCATAAAGTGTATTAACTCTCAAGAAAAAAATTAATGCAAGTTGAAAACAGTAATAACCAAACTTCTTTTCTCTTTCACCCTGTTCATTCCCAATAAAGCTCAGTCTTTTAGGCAACAGCATTACTTAGTGGAGACTCAACACCAGCCTTCAAATATTTCTCCTCAACTGTATTTTGTTTTGTCACTGCATCATGTGCCCGACCTGCAATTACTTCTTCATGTGCTCAGTTCACTCGTCATTACTGTCATACAAACAGCATCATAACCGGGTATGAGTACATTCTGAAACTGCACTTGCATTTTTCTCTCACTAATTTTACCTTCTTGTTTCTTATTCCTTTTCTTTTACTTGAACAATGAATATATTTCTTCAAATGCTCATGCTCTTGGTGTATGCATATGAAAACTCCCTGCTAATTATCATATATAAGAGTGATGCTTCCAGTTTTCTAGCTGCTGTATATGAACATGAGATCTTGTGTAAATTCTGTAATACCTCCCATTTCCCAGATGCTATATGTGAACATGAAATCTAGCACAGTCTGTGATAATTCCCATTACCTTGTATTTCTATGGCCTTGATTTTCCCACATTAGCTTTGAACCTCCCTCCAAGCCATACATGAACAAGAGATCATGTATAATCTGTAATGCTGACCCTTTCCAAGATGCTGTATATGAACGTGAGGTAATGAACATTAAAGCGAAAAATGAATTGCCTAGACCTATGCCAGTATGTTTCAGCAATTGAGCTTTTTTTTTCTGTTAAAAGCAATATAAACAAATCTCTCAAAATTCTCCCACTTATTCTAATGTATTTGTAATTCCATAACTCAATTTGTTGAACATACTAAATATTACTGCAATGTTTAACCTACCTTAGAAACCCCACATTACACATAAAACTGTCTCCCTCTAAGATACTGGGAGTACTGTTCTGTTGCAAAAAATTCTTTTTCTGGACAGTTCCTCCAATCACACAAAGGACTGATCTGTCCTTTTATCATGTACTGTTTCCAAATCTAGGGTCATTCTAGATCTACAACCTTATTAGAGAGAGTCAAGTACAAATCAGTCTGACTTATCAAGTCCCCCAGTTCGACCAGTAAACTTCACAAACTTGCCCCAAACCAAAGCACTGGTTTGCCTTCCCTCTCCTGTAGGTATTTCTCTGGCTTTTCCTTTTGAGAGTTCGCTGCTTGTGCGCACCTGCTATCAACTAGACCACATAATACTTAGAAAAACTATTGCATCACATGATTACTATGTGACAATTGGAAACTCAGGATGTGCCACTGTGATATCTGTTTGTTTCCCTAAACTATACAGTTTTGGAACTCTTTACTCCCTCATATTTTTCCTAACAGCTAAAGGTTGTTTTATGCAGAATGAAATATATTTTCCACTTCAAATCTTCGAATATTTACCTCTTTTCTTTTCTACCTCTGTCCTCTTCATATATCATAGTCACACAACAGAAAAAACAATTCAAGAATTGTAGGTACTAATGTCATGTAGTAATCATAACATAAGTTTTACGTACTTGCTCTGGAAGGAGAGGCCTGAAAGTTCGCTTTGGAATGATGACTGCTTCTCTCGGAGTGCAGCAAACTGAGATCGTCGTCCTTCCACACCCATTCTCTCAGCCTGCTGCTGTCCCTGTTGCTGTTCTTCTGGCTGTATCTGCTGAAGACTGTTCGCCACATCATTTAAAGTCAGTGGTCTGTTAAGGATGAATTCTATATCAGCATGATGTGAGCAGTATTCATTCTTGTTACTTATCTGACTCTAAGCCTATTAATCTAATGTCACTCTCCTTCCTTTCGAACCCAAGACAAAGCCTGCACTTCTTCACTTTCTCTATAATTTGCTTCTTCCTTACATCTGCAACGACTTAAATATCTTCTACACCACCTTGGGTTTGCCTTTACAAATAGTTATCATCCTTCAAGCAAGTCTGCTTTTTTCTTAAGCTTATAATACAATACATAATCCTTCCAAAAGCCCATACAACTCAGCATACTGTTCTTTACCTTTCCAACTACTTCCCTTTCACAGTACATTATACCAGTATTTATAAAAAAAAATCATAATTCTTCATTCTATCAACTTTCCTAATTTCAAATACCCTCCAAAACATTCATCTCTGCTAATCACATTACAAACTAGCTTTCTATCCCAAACCCATATTCTATTAGAATTAAACTATGTAAGCATCTACTGTATCATACAACCATCTTACATCTCCTGCACAATAAAGTCCATCACTAGTAACTCCATGAATTAAATGTCAGTGGTTATCAGACCAATTCTAAACTGTCCATCATACAAAGTCCGACCTGCTTCTCCTTTGAATCTTCTGTTTGTTAACCACTTCTTGGTCCATCTTCTTAGCTTTCCTTTCAAGTTTTGTACTCCTTCTTTAATCAACATAAATTCTAGTTTACTTAATCAAACATATTAGCAACATCAAAAATGAAAAAAGTCCATCTTCATGCCTTGGAAAATTGTTTCATGTATGTTTTTGTAATGTACTAAGAGTTGGATGGTTGACTCTGCATATAGTCATCCAATATAAATCCATACTGACCTTCATTGATTCTCAGAGTAACAGACTGGCTAACTCTCCCACTTGGCATTCAGGGTCTGCAGTCTTATTCAAGTACTTCACTCTAACACCAAATACGTCTGTATCTTCTGATAGCATATGGTCTTAGGTAATTACAGATGGTCTTAGGTCAATGGTGCTGTGCACCTACAACCATATGCCACTGACATACAGTCATAAGCAGTTAACTACACACCAGCTGTGGTTAACCTATGAACAACAGTGAGACACACAACCACCTCTGACTGGCATAAGACTGTAACTCTACCAATATGAACTGTCACTGACCTAAAACCATCTGTGATTGACTTCAGACCACCTGTGATTGACCAAATACACGTAAATGTTCCAGAGATTAACAATATTGCCTACATCATGATTACACATAATACTTTACGCAATAAACAATATGGAATTCCCAAGTGGGAAAAATATTACCATGCAAGAAACACATATGAAACGCTGAGTTATCATAGTCACTGTTAATCATTTTCTGATGTTTTTCTTAATTACTTTCGAGTACTTCTAGTTCATGTGACATCAGACCTACAATTCTACAACGTTTAATCAAAAGCTTAGATTCTCCTCTATGCACTGGTAACACATAATCCATTTCATGAATTTCTGCAGCATTGCTGTTTTCTAGGCTTTGTCTCAAATAAACATCAATGGACTTTCTATAAACTGATTTTGTCTTTTACAGGGATATATTTGGTATATGGTAAATTTTCTTTGAGCACGTTAATTGCTACATGTCATTTTCACCTACTTCACCATCTGCATTACCATTTTCATGACACTGCTTACACAGCCTGTAATCAGCATTCCTTTTTTCTGTTCTACACAACAAAAATTAGACTCAAGTATATTTTCTTGGGTTCATTTTCATATT
The DNA here is from genome assembly GCF_036320965.1 of Panulirus ornatus. NCBI lineage: Eukaryota > Metazoa > Arthropoda > Malacostraca > Decapoda > Palinuridae > Panulirus > Panulirus ornatus. Next base: position 8,330,868 of record NC_092268.1, read on the forward strand.
TTTCTTCACCTTCAAAGGATTCAAAATCAAGATATTTTTTCGTTTCTTGTTTACACATAACACTGTTCTTTTTAATTCTTCTCCATACTACTCATAATTTCCTCTTCATTCATTTTCTGTATTCCTTATGTGATTTCTTCAATCATTATTTGCCACCATTTCTATCTTTAGGTATCTCTTCCTTTTCCCACCTATACAGAGAGAGAGATAGATAGATAGAGAGAGAGAGAGAGAGAGAGAGAGAGAGAGAGAGAAGAGAGAGAGAGAGAGAGAGAGAGAGAGAGAGAGAGAGAGAAATGGCCTTATTTGCTCACATCCACCCTCAAGCTGTCATGAATAATGCAACTAAACCAGAGCCCCCATTCACAACCAGGCCCCACACATCTTTCTATGATTTCTCCTGACTATTCCATATGCTTCTAGTTGTATTTCACACAATTCTTTTTTAGGTCTAATTACTTTGCTTCTGTAGTACATAGTTTTTTATTCCAGAATGTTTACTTTAATTCTTTCTATTTGCAACTAAACATAACTTATCAATCCGGCAGTAGAGAAGTAATCTGCCATACCTTCAAGACTCTATCAGAGAAATTATCTAAAACCCATTGATAAATTCACATCCAATTCAAATGAGAGAGGTGAAGACAGAAGCACAGTCTGGAACAAACCTGGCAGAAACTCCAGTGGCTCCATCTTGAAGCTGAAGGTTGTGCAAATGGCCACTTGTCCCAGAGGAGACTGCATCTTCTGTTGCACTCAAAGATCCAACAGACTGGGAAACCATTGATGCTGTAGCAGGAGTAGCAGCAGCAGCAGCAACAGCAGCAGCAGCAGCACCAGCTGAGGGAGCAGTTGCAGTTACTGAGGCATCTGCCCGGGTCAACAGAGTTGCACCAGCAGTGGTCACTGGGGGTCCTGAGCCACACATGAGACCCGCTGCAACACATCAAAGTTTCACTCAGCTGTGTGGGAGGAATTGGGCATTTGCAAGTAGAGGACAACAGGGGAGAACTACGAAGATCTCTAAGGATGGAGAACTAAGAAAAGAACTTGAGAGTCCTTTTAGGATACTGAGAAACAAAGGTGACTTTTAAGACAGAATGATGTGGGGAAATTTATAAAAAAAAAGATTAGGAAATTTTTAGAGGGAACTGGAGAACTCCAGATGGGATAAAGCTAAGAGAATTCTTCAGGCTGGGGAAAACTGTGTGATATCTACGTACAACAAGAACTTGGAGGTCTTTATGTATGAGAATTAGAAGTAACAGAAAATTAGAGGGATGTTCAAGGGCAACAGAAAAAAAGGATAATGGAAGAGCTTTATGTGAAGGAGAGAACTAAAGAGGTCATCTGCACAGATGAAGGTATGGTATCTTCAAGAAGGAGGAAGAGAAAAAAAGGACATTTACTGGAGCTTTAGAGGAATGAGAAGGAACACAGTAAAGTATCATAAAAGAGAACGAAGGCATTATACAAAGCATGCAGTGTTAAAAGAATAAACACAGTGCAATACAGTCACACAAGATGAATAAAGAACTCAGCATAGCATGGTACAAAAAGTCAATGAGCAGCTGTTTCATATTCTTCGAAACAAAATGAAACTTTGTAAGAGAGACGAGAGAAAGAAGCTTTATAAATAAGAAGACACTGTAGAATGATGTAAAATATTTAAGAAGAGAAAATTTGGGTGTTATAGAATAAAAAGAGAAAACTGCTGGGCATGGAAGAAATGAGGAGGAAAAACCAGAAATCATTTTGAGAATAAATGTTACAATGAAGACTTATACAATAACCAGAGTGCTCTAATGCATTTAATTATTAAGATACAGGATGTATAAAGTAGCCTCAGAAAAGGAAAAGAAGATGCACCAAAGTAGCATGGATGGAAAAAATACAAGGTCCCATAGAAGCATTTTGGGTTACCAAAGGAGAATCTACAGGAAGAACATTACAAAAGGGATCAAAGACAAGGTGGAGTATTATAGCATAAAAGTAGCAGCAACAGAAAAAAGGAGCTGGATGAATCTAGCAAGAGGAGGACTCTGGATAACCCTTATATCAACATGGTGGAACATCATATGACAAACACGAGACACAAAAGAGATTTCTCAAGAGATGAAACAAACTGTTGTATCACATTAATGCACAAAACAAAGGAGCATTATAAAGGAGAAAACATTAAGATGTATGAAAATACATTAGAAAGAGGACACAAAAAGGAGGAATTTATATGAGAACAAAAAAACACTGTGTAGCAAAGACAAAACATTAGTGTGCCATGAGAGATAAGGTACCATCAAACACTATAAAAAGAATTAGATACAAAATACAAAAAAGGTATGTATATGTCGAAGTTTGACGTAAGACACAGAGTGAATCATTACAAATGAACAGGCAGTTGAACAAATGAACTGACAAAATCAGATGACACTGCTACAAATGTACCAAAATGGGACACTTAAGACTTTATACATACATAAAAGGATGCATAGAAAGAGTAAAGGCAGTCATCCATTACCAAAATAGGCAAACACAATGACCTCAGGCTAAAGTTTCAGCGCCTTACATTCCTTATTCACTTCAGGTTCGCACAGATGGCTTTGAACGGAGAAATATTCATTCTAGTCCTAACATATCATACCTCTTGGTCCATGGTTATTCTCATACTTTTAACGGTAGTATGACATGGCACTCCCTCAAGCAATTTACTCTGTAATGGGGAGTTACATGTGTGTACATGCTGAGAGAGAAATTAATATGATTACCTGTTACTTACTATGACTTTTGAATATTTTTCAAATGAATATGGGAGCTCACCTTCTGCCCCTAAATTGAGCATGTCCTCTGTAATGTCCTCGCCACCCATGTATATGCCGCCCCATGCTTCTGTCTCATCTTCCACACTGAAAGAAACATCCAATATATTATTTTTCTTTGTGTGTGTCACAATCAATAAGGTTTTGAGGAATAATAGTTGGGGGGAGTCTTTCCTGAAATACTAATACAGAAAGTCTAACCTAAAGAATCCTCATTATTGAAAATTATTGCCCATAAGTATATGATATATATATATATATATATATATATATATATATATATCAAATCTCCCGCGGGATTTTTTTTTCAATGTATGCCACATACATATATTAGCTAACTAAATAGCGGCTAGATTTTGAGATGACTTTCGAAGATGAAGTTGAAATAAAGATAATACATCAAAAAATATCTTTTTTCTTACAGTTACATTTAACATAAATAATAATGGAGGAAAATCGAGCGGTTTAGTTACACCTTATTTTGATGCCAAGTCTACCCTGTACACAACGACTTTTAACATTCCGCAATAACTTCAAGGGAATAGAAATTATAAATAAAATATTCTAAATTTAAGGTTGTCCAACAAAATAACAGAAATACAGCCATGAAAGTCGCGTCCAAGAATCCTTTTTCCGATTGGAAATCCCATGTCAAAAACGCCTTAGGACAATCCGCACAACTGTAAACTTATGAAAAGAATATGCAAAGTTTTTATTAATTAATGTTTCTCAAACAAATCATCTCTCCCATGCTGAAATAAAAATGTCTGAAATAATAAGCGGCACATGAGCAAATCCCATGTTAACAACGCCTTAGGACAATCCACACCACTGTAAACTTATGAAAATGATAGGCAAAGTTCTTGTTAATTAATGTTTCTCAAACAAAGCATCTCTCCCATGCTGAAATGAAAATGTCGTGAAATAATAATAAGCGGGAAATGCGCGCACATCGCCAGCACGCATGGCGCTGCGCAGTTTTCCCCGGCCTCAGTTTGTTTACAGTCTCAGCTGCGAGAGGACGTGGGTTGTCATACACGCTCGACCCCAACTGTTTTGCAACCCTCACAAACGCAGAATTAAAACCGTACGCTGATTTAAATCAATCGGGAATTAAATAATAAGATGCCGTTCATGAAAGGAAGAGCACCAATCCGGCGGACGCTGCAATACCTGGAATCCTCTCGCCTCGTCCTTAAAGACAGAGTAAAGGTATAGCCAGCCCAATGTAAACCTTTCCCCCCATGCAAAAATCTATGGGAGGTTCTCGACACTGTATTTAGTCAGGGAGACACTATTAACGGACTTACAGGGAACAGTATAAGTGGTGTGGTTAATGTATTAGAAGAAAGAGGTTTGGAAATCGAAAGACCTCATGGAAAACCTTAACTTCCCTTAGTTGCCCAGATTCGCCATGAATTTCAGGGTTATATTGTAGTTTTCTGGTTGATATTGTAGTTTGGCAACATGGTTAGCCACATAGGCATGCAATGGGCTCTAAAGAAACAGTATTTGTGTCTAAACAAAAGCACACAATGCCTATCAACTGCAACATCTAAACTCAGACCATAACACACGTATATTATTCACACAAAATTCAAAATAAGGTAAATATCGGCTACAAGGTCGATGATGAAGTCTTCATAAGGTGTCTAGTGATTTCTAAATGATCATCCATTTTCAAATTAAATCATCCCCACTTTCCCTTAACTTCACAGCCCTTGACAAAAACATTAATATTTATCATAATATAATCAAAAGGAGTGGAATGACATAAAGATTAGCCATTCCACCAGTTTTTCCTAAACTGTTACGTAACTTTAGAAAAAACATTTGGGGAGAATCTTCAGTTGATATAAAAAAACAAAAATGCTCCCAAATCACCTCTTGCCGTGTAAATCACTTAACTTCGTAATCCATTCATCTGCTATTCACCTAGCTTTGTACGTCAGGTGATGGAGCTCAACTTAAATTTTACGTAGGTCGGGAGGGAATGCACATTAATTGACATTCAAGAAATTTTGAGAAGCACTACGCAGTGTGGAACATTTTTCCTTTTGTCTAATAATAGATAAATGATTGGGAGAGGCTGTAAAGAGCAGGGAAAGTTTGAGGCTGATTAGTGTAAAATCCAGTGATATGTAGAAATCAATAGAACCCGAAGAAATCGTGACCTAATTACCCCCAGCAGCTGAGATTTATGGCAGAAGTATGCTGGTATTAATGTGGTGTGCTGGAGGGGACGTCATGAAATGTCTGCTATACTTGGAAGGCTATGTGGTGATATCACCAACCACTCGGTATATCATCTGCCATGTTTACGTGCATTGCCAGTTAGTGCATTGCTGAAATTGTGGGTGTATACAGCATATGTTACTTTGTTAATGATAATGTATTAGGATTTAGTCAATATGGTTTGTTACTATTGCAGGTGGTGACAGTGAATTACAACCCAATCGCAGATCATCATAAGGGTGCGAGAGATTTTGTATTTTGGCACCTTCCTCAACTACAGTATAAAAATCCCAATGTACAGGTAGGTATAATGCTAAATGTAGTATTCATGCTAGCATATTCTTGCATGTGGATATTGAAATACACATGCTGATTTGATTTATATCTGTTTTAGAGAGTATTAAATGCGATGAAATGTATGAACTTATGCTGTAATCTGTTCTTTAGTTTATGTGGGAACAGCCTGCAATTTTAGGAAGAATTATCCTGTATAAGTTACTTGTAATATGCAGTTGTATTTAGTATTTAATACCATATAAATCAATGGCGAGCGCTGTTGAAACACAATAAACATGATAGTTTCTCAATGTATTAGTTTGGTTTAAGATGTTAAATAATGGTAAGTAATGGTTTGTACGTGCTACTGTACTTGGGCAGTGTGAGGCTTTCACACCATACCAGATCAGCCATTTCATGAGTAACCAAACCTTTTTCTTTTTGATTTATTTACACAATAGAGATGCCAGTGTGTTAATTTTCACATATGTAGTGCTTTAAGATCTCTCTGAATTTCGAGTTGTATATTATACCTTGCTTTTTAAAAATGTACGTTACTTTTAATTGTGTATTTTTATAGTATGTGTAGGGTTGATTTTTGCCACTCAAGACAAATTATATATCTTATCAGCATGTCAATTTTGCTTGGTTTGTGTTTCATTATTTGATTGTATACGAACTATTATTTGATTGTATTCACCTGCCTTTAAACAGTCGTATCTGTTACTTCTTGTCAAATAAATAAGGCAAGTGTTATAGCAGTCAGTACTTTCAAGTAAAATGTATATGGGTTCCACCTTCCCCCATGGAATTTACGGTTCTTGAATGGGTAAACCATTGTGTCGTCAGTGTTACCATAAGTGAAATTTTGGGTGCTTGCACACTTTGCAGTTAATATGGTATTATATTGTAATTCAATTGGCATTTTTATAATAGCAATTCAAAGATGGTTTTGTACATTATGTTGTCCAGTAGCTACACTGTAGCTTTGGCTGTGAAGACATATATATATTGATCACTGCCACTTCTAAGGGGAGTAAACATTTTCCTGTTTCTCATTTTTTAAGTGAGTTTTGAAATATGTGAATCATCTCACTGTACACGAAAATGCAGACAAGATGTTGCTTTTATATGTAAATTAAATGTCATTTATGTATGTAAAAATGTAAAGGGTGAAAGTGGAGCTAAGGTATATAATACAAAACGTACAAGTTGAGTGTGGGCATATGCACATTTCTGGCAGTTATTTACATGCCTTATTTAATGGTACTTCAAGATTTCTCTCTCCAGATAGAATAATTTTAATCTTTAATTAATTTTCTTTTACTTCTTCAGATTGCTACTTTCAAAAACTTAACTCCAACGCCATTTCTGCGGATATTCTTCGAGAATGGTGAAGATGTCTTAGTGGATGTGGACTCGAAACCTTGTCCAGACATTCATGACCATATTAAGAAGGTCTTCTGTAAACCTGACAGCCAGCTTGAAGAGGAAGCCATAGAACGTAAAAGCCTGGATAACCCAGCTAATTTTGGATGGGGATGTGATAGGCAATGCATCTGTGAGATACCAGGACAGGTTCCTTGTCCTGGAGTAGTTCCACTGCCCAAAATTATGCGTGGCAAATATAAATTTGGATTAGAGGTAGATTAAGTTTTAACATTTACCCCATATGTGAATCTATACTTAAAATGTGGGAAACAGTGGTCTCAAAAAAAATTGTTTATAATTTACTAACTTGCCTATTTTTACTTGTATATAGGATTGCGTTGAAAATAAACATAAATATCAGTCTGTGTTTTTTTAAAATCATGTTAGCTGTTACTTGTTTTTTCCCATTATTTGGTGAAAATAAGAGAATTTTTTATGTTTAATTTCTATGCCAAAAAATATCAGCACAACAACGACCAGGTACCCTGCACACACCCAATGGGTTATATAATAAGTGTTTATGCATAAGGTGGTGTGCTGGACAACACCTGCCTAAGGTTACACTGTGAGTGAAGTCACCTTAGGTTAGGCTGTATCATTAGGAGGACACTTGGAAAACTAATCGCTCCAAAGGAGTTGCATTTCCTTGCTAGTGAAGTAGTGCAGCCCTTGGGAAGACAAGCTAAGTAACACCAGGACTCTCTTAGAAATTGGTCCGGGGGTAATTATAACAAAATATGCAGTGTTAAGACACTGCGTATATACACGACTGAGAGATGGAAAACATGATCATAAAACAATGTCCCCACAATAAATATATATAGTAATCACATTTCATACTCATATAAACTTCCCTTATGCATATCCCATCCTTTTTTTCTTACCTTTTAAGGTTCTCCTTAAACTTTTGTTCCACAAGCATAAATCATAATTCTGATCCCATATTACAACCTGTCCATGTGTGACAGAACAGGAAGGACATTTGGATCAGCTGATTCGTATGTTAAAGATTTGCCTGTAACATTAAAACAACTAAATTCCTCAAACACCATGAAAGATATGTTAGTTATCAAGACGGAAAAGTATAACATAGTTACTGCATTAATCTACAAGCCACTAGAAATAAGAACTTAAAGATGTATAATGTAGAAAGATTAGAGGAACACAGAATCCTACCAAAATAACTTTGGAAACCCAGCTCCAAACATTATTTTACTAAATGATTTCATCCTACTACTTACTCAAGGTGGAATTGACTATGAAACATCACTGTGGCCAAAATTCTCAATGTACAATGGATGAGTACGATAAACAGCAGCACAAAAGGGACCTATAGAGACTAAGAGACTTTCTGACATGTCCGTTAGTCTCTGGAGATAAGGGAATTTTTTTTGTATTGACTGACATGGCACAGGCAAAACATTCCCCAGTCATGGCCATCTCAGGTGATTAAAACAATAATAATAAAAAAAAAATCAGGGCTCTTCCATTGTTTATAGATCTGACTTAAAGGAAGAAAGGTTATATGAAGAGGGACATAAACAGGATAAAGATTACAACACTCCACAGAAAGATAGTAGTGACGACCTCATACTTTGGGCCACATGACTCCTGACACGATCCCTGTGATAAGCTGTACTGAAACAGGTGGACCCAATCCCTCGTCCATTTTCTTACACAAAAAGAACACAACATTACGTACCTATGACTGATTACTACATCAAGAAGGAAGATTTGAGAAAACAACAACAGTAAAATAAAATTAGCATTCAACTCATTTCAAATCCAATGGTAATGAGGTTAATTGCACTCCCTATCTACACATAAAGAGGACTTATTTTAGCAGTGTGGAACTTCTTCATATCCTAAGGTTATGCTTTCACTACCATCATTGGTATGCCATAAACAGCCAGCCGTTTCATGCCACACACTGCCAGCTATTTGACGGCAAAGACTGGACACTGTTAACCTGGTAGTACATCCACTATGGCACTGCTGGCTGGACAAAGTTGGCAATCCACTGTTGGTAGCGTGTTGGAAGACCTCTTAGCACTTTGTGACATGGCACAGTGGGGCCTGATTCTCAAGACAGTAAAAAAGTGCTGGAAGTTTATAAAAAGGACCCCACTGGCAGTGTAGCTGGAAGGCACCGCTGACTACAATGTGTAGTAGGACACTGTTAACAGTATACATTACCTTATCGTAGAAAAAGTTGGCAGTTTGTGCTGGGGTGTTGGCAGTGTGGAAGGACGCTCTTGGTAATGGCTATACATTGTTGGCAGTGTGATAGGACACTACTGGTTAGTGAGTGCGCAGGACTCTGTTGGCAGTGTGGCATAATACTTCTGGCAGTGTGTGGCAGGACACTGTTGGCAGAGTGACCAGGCTGTTGGCATTTGGCAGGCAGATGGTCAGCAGAGTAACCAGAAAGCGTTATCAGGGGGTGGGAGTACAGTTGGCAGCGTGTGCGTGTGGCAGGACAGTGTTGGCAGCCACTGATAGAACTCTTTGGTGGGAAGCAGAAAATGCTGGCAATGTTGGCTCTAGGTGGTCAGACAATTGTGGGTGGATAGTGACAAGTGGGCACCATCAGTAATATGCGGTAAGAGACATGCGGGTGGTGTGGTGGCAAAAATGGCAGTGTTGGGAATGTAACGAAACAAGAAGTTATGACATTATGTGGTACGACACCAGTGTTGGTAAAATGGCAATACAATACCGGCAGTGGTAGGATGGCGGTTATGACACTGTTGGCAATGGCAGTGTTGGCAGTGGCAGGCGGGTGGTTATGGCAGTGTTGGCAGTGGCAGGTGGGTGGTTATGGCAGTGGTAGAAAGGCAGTGTTGGCAATGTTAATATCGGCAGTACTACTGACAGCATGGAAGGACAACACTAGCAGTGTTGGCAGGACAACATTGAGGGTTGACTGAGTGGTTAAACAACACTGATGGTGAGGCACTCGCCTGGTGTTGGCAGTCTAGCAGGCCAGGAGTGTTGGCAGTCTGGGAAAAGGTTTGTGCTGTCAGTGTGACAGTCTTTGCAGTGGTAGAAAAGCAGTGTTGGCAGTCTGGTAGGATAATGGTGATAGCAACAAAGTTGGCAATACAATACTGAGGTAGTGTTGGCATAATAATACCAAATAACTGCAGTGTGTGGGCAGGGTAATACTGACTGTGGCAGTGTTGGCAGGATAATACTGAGGTAGCGTTGGCAGTGTGTGGGTAGGATAATACTGACTGGCAATGTTGTCAAGACAAAACTGAGGTAGCGTTGGCAGTGTGTGGGTAGGATGATACTGACTGTGGCAGTGTTGGCAGGACAATACTGAGGTAGCGTTGGCAGTGTGTGGGTAGGATGATACTGACTGGCAATGTTGGCTGGACAATACTGAGGTAGCGTTGGCAGTATGTGGGTAGGATGATACTGACTGTGGCAGTGTTGGCAGGACAATACTGAGGTAGTGTTGTTAGTGTGTGGGTAGGATGATACTGACTGTGGTAGTGTTGGCAGGACAATATTGAAGTAGCGTTGGCAGTGTGTGGGCAGGATGATACTGACTGTGGCAGTGTTGGCAGGATAATACTGAGGTAGCGTTGGCAGTGTGTGGGTAGGATGATACTGACTGTTGGCTTGATAATACTGGCAGTGTTGGCTGGACAATACTGGCAGTGTTGGCAGGATAATACTAGTAGCGTTGGGAAGTTAATACAGGCAGTGTTGGCAGGATAATATTGGCAGTGTGGGCAGGATAATACTGGTAGTGTGGCAGGATAATACTAGCAGTGTTGGTAGGATAATACTGGCAATGTTGGCAGGATAATACTGACTGTTGGCTTGATAATACTGGCAGTGTTGGCAGGATAATACTGGTAGTGTTGGCAGGATAATACTGGCAGTGTTGGCAGGATAATACTGGCAATGTTGGCAAGATAATACTGGCAGTGTTGGCAGGATAATACTGGTAGTGTTGGCAGGATAATACTGGCAATGTTGGCAAGATAATGCTGGCAGTGTTGGCAGGATAATACTGGCAGTGTTGGCAGGATAATACTGGCAGTGTTGGTAGAATACTGGCAGTGTTGGCAGAATAATGCTGGCAGTGTTGGCAGAATATTTGTAGTGTTGGCAGGATAATACTGGCAGTGTTGGCAGGATAATACTAGCAGTGTTGGTAGGATAATACTGGCAGTGTTGGCAGGATAATACTGCAGTGTGGCAGGATAATACTAGCAGTGTTGGTAGGATAATACTGGTAGTGTGGGCAGGATAATACTAGCAGTGTTGGTAGGATAATACTGGCAATGTTGGCAGGATAATACTGACTGTTGGCTTGATAATACTGGCAGTGTTGGCAGGATAATACTGGCAGTGTGGGCAGGATAATACTGGCAGTGTTGGTAGGATAATACTGGCAGTGTGGGCAGGATAATACTGGCAGTGTGGGCAGGATAATACTGGTAGTGTGGGCAGGATAATACTGGCAGTGTGGGCAGGATAATACTGGCAGTGTGGGCAGGATAATACTGGCAGTGTGGGCAGGATAATACTGGTAGTGTTGGCAGGATAATACTGGCAGTGTGGGCAGGATAATACTGGCAGTGTGGGCAGGATAATACTGGTAGTGTTGGCAGGATAATACTGGCAGTGTGGGCAGGATAATACTGGCAGTGTGGGCAGGATAATACTGGCAGTGTGGGCAGGATAATACTGGCAGTGTGGGCAGGATAATACTGGCAGTGTGGGCAGGATAATACTGGTAGTGTTGGCAGGATAATACTGGCAGTGTGGGCAGGATAATACTGGCAGTGTGGGCAGGATAATACTGGCAGTGTGGGCAGGATAATACTGGTAGTGTGGGCAGGATAATACTGGTAGTGTGGGCAGGATAATACTGGCAGTGTGGGCAGGATAATACTGGTAGTGTGGGCAGGATAATACTGGCAGTGTGGGCAGGATAATACTGGCAGTGTGGGCAGGATAATACTGGCAGTGTGGGCAGGATAATACTGGCAGTGTGGGCAGGATAATACTGGCAGTGTGGGCAGGATAATACTGGCAGTGTGGGCAGGATAATACTGGCAGTGTGGGCAGGATAATAGTAGTAGTGTTGGCCAGACACTACCGCCAGTGTTGGCAGAATAGTACGAGTAGTGTTGGCCAGACACTACCGCCAGTGTTGGCAGGATAGTACGAGTAGTGTTGGCAGGACGCTACCGCTAGTGTTGGCAGGGGAGTGGGCCCCCCCCCCCCACAGTAAGGCGTGCTCACCTGGTGGGGTGAGGAAGCGCTGCCACCCACTCGTCCACCGTGATGGGCGACTTGGGCGTGGGCGGGCGCGGGTGGGCGGCCAAGTGGGCGGCCAAGGTGGTGGAGGAGGACGGGGCCAGGGCGTCGTTGTGGGCGGGGAAGGCCGCCCCTTCCAGGGAGCCGCCCCACCCCGACCCGGCGCTCCCGCCCTCCAGCACTATGGTGGGCGGGGGCGTGGCGTGCACGCCCACACTGCGCGTGGCGGCCGTGATGTATATCCTCGGCCCGGTGGTGGTCAATACGCGCCCTTCTTCGCTACCCCCGGCGCTACTGACCTCAAGGGTCATCACCTCGCCCGGAGTTTGTGGGTCATCATTAATTACCCCGACCACGCCCGCGTCCTCTGTCGGATTAATGTAATCATTGATTAACGAGGTCGGGTCGCCCTCGTCTCCGGTGAGGTCATCACTGATCACTGATCCGACCAGGGGTTTGACCTGGCGTGGGTCAAGGTCATCACTGAGGACCGAGGTCAACATCGTCTCCACGGGGCTGAGGTCAGTGTCTTGGGTCACGTCTGAAACCTGTTGGTTTTGATCTTGGTCATCACTGGCGGAGGTCACTACACTTGCCTCTCTCTGACCCTGGCTCAGGTCATCACTTACTGAGGTCACCACACTTGCCTCTCTCTTGCCCTGGCCCAGGTCATCACTGACAGAGGTCACACTTGGTTCCTGGCCCAGGTCATCACTGACGGAGGTCACACTTGGTTCCTGGCCCAGGTCATCACTGACAGAGGTCACACTTGGTTCCTGGCGCAGGTCATCACTGACAGAGGTCACACCTGGTTCCTGGCGCAGGTCATCACTGACGGAGGTCACACTTGGTTCCTGGCCCAGGTCATCACTGACAGAGGTCACACTTGGTTCGTGCCCCAGGTCATCACACCCCGGGGTCACCAGCGGCTCTCCCCGACCCTGCCCCGGGTCAGCAGTGACCTCCTGACCCCGAAGTGTTGTGGCAGGTAACCCTGAGGTCACAAGAGGAGGGGGTCGGGGGGGTGCGCTAGGGTCGTGACCCTCTGCCACCATTGTCTGGGTCGAGGTGAGTGGCGGGTCGTCCCGCTGGCCGCTACGCGTCCCACTGGCCACACACGGCGGGAGCGAGGCGTCCTCCCGCCACGGCGGGATGGCGTGGTCTCCGACAGGAGCCGTGACCACGACGCCGACGCCCGCGGTGGTCCTGGCCACCACCTCCACGCTGGACCACACGCCACCTTCGTCGTCGCTCTGGCTTTCACCGACGGAGGAGGCCTTTTCCTCCTCCTCCTGCTCCTCCTCCGCTAGCGCTGCTCTGCCCTGGTCCTCACCACGGCTGCCAACAGTGTGGTGGTCCTCGCCGCCGGCCTCGTCCATGGCCGAGGCGCCGTGGCTCTCTACGCCCATCATGGCCTCGCAGAAGAGTTTTCTAGTGAGCGTGAGAGCAGAGCGGGGGCTGCTGCCGGCGTGCGTCACGGGCGTGGGACGAGGCCGGGGCTGGTGAAGGCGTGGGTGAGGCCGCTCTTCCTCCGCCCCTGCTAAGCTCGGACGCTTGGCCACGGGCTCGCCCTCGCACACCAGGCCGTCGCTGCTGCGCCGGGACATCCTCCTGCTGTTCTGTCTCTCGCTCGCCACCTCCTCCAGAGCCGCCGCCAACGCCCCTGGTCCCTCCTCCTCCTCCTCCACAGGTTCCGCCGCGTCTCCCTCCGCTTTGTCGTCCGTGTCTGAGCTGTGCGGGGTCACCTCGTCCCCGTCAGAAGACACCAGCTCCTCGGCTCCCAAGACCTCCACCGTCGACCCTTCGTCGGCTATCGCTGTCTCCTCCGTCAGTAGAGATTCGCTCGATAGGTTGCCATGTGCATCCATGACTGTCGCCTGCTCTTCCTCCTCCAGTTTCTCATCCTCTGCCGCCCTGAGTGTGGAGGACCTGAAGATGACCGTGCCGGTGCTGGAGTCGCCAGCGTCATCCGACGAGGTGGTTCCCGACGACGTGCTGGGCGAGGATATCCCCACCGGCGACGTGCACACAGACAGGGTCTCCCGCGCCTCGACTGAGGCTAGGCTCGTCTCGTCGCCACAACAGACCGCGATATCTTCGCTCGTCAGCTGATACAGGCTATCGACGCTCTCGTCGAACGACTCACACTGCGACGCGTCCCACGGGAGGTCCCCATCGGTCACGTCGTGACCTTTGAGCTGCACGTCTCGTCCGGGGCCTGACCCAGTCCACTTCTTCCCCACGTCATTACATACGAGCTTGGCTGAGGTAGGCCGATGGGTAGTACCTCCGTCAGGAGGGGAGGAGGAGGAGGTTCCTCCTCCTGCGTCTTCCTGTCCCGCTCCCCAAGGCAAGGGCTTTATTCTTCCTGATAACTCGTCCTGTGCGCCACCGCCTACTGCCGGAGCGAGACGGTCGTCGGCGAGGCTATATGAGGCAGCGGGTTCTCGCTTGAAGAGGCGCTGCTGGTACCGGTGCTTGAGGGCGCTGGTCAGGGATCCGACGCTCCCCTGCAGTCGTCTCCACTGCGTCAGCGTGGACGACACCACCCGACTCACGCCACTACCCTCGCTCACGACGCTGCCACCACTGTCCCGCCGCCGCCCCCGACACACGACCTCACTCACGCTGCCCCTCGGCTCCCGGCGACCTCCGACGCCGCCGATGCCTTCCTCCTCCTCCTCCTCCTCTACCCCGTCAGGAACTTCAGTCTCAACACCGTCTACGCCAGCCGGGTCTACGGGAGGGAAGGGGCGACCGTCTTGGGCAGCGCGTGTGTGAGGGAGTGAGGTGCGACAGCTGTGAGGAGTGTGGCCCGCTCCCGCAGGATGTCCAGGGGCCGCGGCTGCCGCACTTATCTGCGGGGGGCGAGCGGTGGATCCTGGCCCGCCCTCCTGCCCGCCAGCACCACCAGCGACCCGTCGCTCTGCCGCCCTTGCTGTCGCTCCCTTGTCGCCACCAGCCTCTCCCCCGGATGACCTCAATTCCGGTCCTCTCCTCTCGCGCACGGTCCCTCTCCTGCTACTCCTGTCTACTCCCGTCCTCTCCGCACCAGAAGGGTGACCCGGGACGCCTCGTGACGGGCGGCGTGCGTCACGTCTAGGACTCTGAACTGGCGTGGGTGCGTCGCCTGAGGTAAGCGATGGTGACTGCGTCACGGACGTCGCCTGCCGGAGTGGCGTTCCGTCAGGGCGGTCTTGTCCCGCCGGCGGCGTTAGGTCCCGGTCCGTCGGTGGACGGTCGTCGGGCGTCGCCGGGGAAGGAGAGACAGCCGCGCCTTCGGCGTCCGCGGTGCCCTCCGCCTGCAGGGGCTCCGACCACTTGAACAAGATCCGCTTGAGCTTCCTACTGAGGGTGGCGTAGCTCCTGACGTGGGTGTGGGGGACTTTGGCCTCCTGGCCCACGGCAGCGGACGACCCGTCGTGTGGAACCTCCTCACCCGAGGAGGAGGCATCAAGGGCGTCGCCGGGGCCGACCTCCCCAGGAGGACCCGACGCCGATACGCCTTCGTCTGGGTCAAGTGCTGACGCGGAGGTATCGGTGTGGGCGGTGTTATCAACGCGTGGGGGGCCCTTATCACCTACACTAGGCCGGGGGTGTGTGGGAGGGGTGCCGTGCTGTGGGGCCGGGGGGTGCTGGGGGGCGTGGGCGTACCGGCAGACCTGCTGCTGCTGCTGCTGCTGCGGGTGGTGGGCGTGCGGGCGTGCATGGGAGAGGGGCGTGGCGCCTGAGTCCCGCCCACAGGAGTAGGTCACCGTGGGCGAGGCCTCAGCCGGCAGGAACGACGGAGAGGCGTGGGCATGCGCGGGCGTGGCGTGGGCGTGGGCGTGAAGGGAGTGCAGTAAGCCCGACACACGGCTGCTCCACCTCCCACCTGCGAACACAACGACACCAGGTTAGTGGCTCGCCTCCCTCCTGCCCCAGCGGGGTGAGGGTATACTAAGCTGGGGTGACTCCTGGGGTGAGGGTATACTAAGCTGGGGAGACTCCTGGGGTGAGGGTATACTAAGCTGGGGAGACTCCTGGGGTGAGGGTATACTAAGCTGGGGTGAGGGTATACTAAGCTGGGGTGAGGGTATACTAAGCTGGGAGACTCCTGGGGTGAGGGTATACTAAGCTGGGGAGAGGGTATACTAAGCTGGGGTGAGGGTATACTAAGCTGGGGAGACTCCTGGGGTGAGGGTATACTAAGCTGGGGAGACTCCTGTGAGCAGTGAGGTGAGTTTCTAAGCTGGGGAGACTCCTGGGGTGAGGGTATACTAAGCTGGGGAGACTCCTGGGGTGAGGGTATACTAAGCTGGGAGAACACTGGGGTGAGGGTATACTAAGCTGGGAGAACTCCTGGGGTGAGGGTATACTAAGCTGGGGAGACTCCTGGGGTGAGGTATACTAAGCTGGGAGAAGGAACATGGTGATAGTGGTATTCACTAACTGGAAACACTGGTGAGTATACTTAACTAGGGCAACAGATAGGGAACAATGTATATAACTGTAAATATCTAGGCTCTAACAGATAGGGAACAATGTATATACCTGTAAAATCTCAAGGCTCTAACAGATAGGGAACAATGTATATACCTGTAAAATCTCAAGGCTCTAACAGATAGGGAACACTGTATATACCTGTATAATCTCAAGGCTCTAACAGATAGGGAACATTGTATATACCTGTATAATCTCAAGGCTCTAACAGATAGGAAACAATGCATATACTTGTATAATATCTAGGCTCTAACAGATAGGGAACAATGTATATACCTGCATAATCTCTAGGCTCTAACAGATAGGGAACACTGTATATACCTGTATAATCTCAAGGCTCTAACAGATAGGGAACAATGTATATACCTGTATAATCTCAAGACTCTGACAGATAGGGAACAATGTATATACCTGTATAATCTCAAGGCTCTAACAGATAGGGAACAATGTATATACCTGTATAATCTCAAGGCTCTAACAGATAGGAAACAATGTATATACCTGTATAATCTTAAGACTCTAACAGATAGGGAACAATGTATATACCTGTATAATCTCAAGGCTCTAACAGATAGGGAACAATGTATATACCTGTATAATCTCCAGGTTCTAACAGATAGGGAACAATGTATATACCTGTATAATCTCTAGGCTCTAACAGATAGGGAACAATGTATATACCTGTATAATCTCTAGGCACTAGTAATGTCACCGGACTCAGTAAACCCACATGGTAATCGCCTGTAATCCCTAGGCCAGAGGTGGGGATTTAACTTTTCATTCTTCAAGCTTGGGGGGTTTTTAAGATAAATCCCCAACCACACTTAACCACACGATTTCAACCCAAAGCTTGCAATCTTAATTTATATAGATGGAGGCAGGGTAGTACAGCAGAAGGCTCCTTCCCTACCCACCACTATATAGATGGAGGCAGGATAGTACAGCAGAAGGCTCCTCTCCCACCCACCACTATATAGATGGAGGCAGGACAGTACAGCAGAAGGCTCCTCTCCCACCCACCACTATATAGATGGAGGCAGGACAGTACAGCAGAAGGCTCCTCCCCCCACCCACCACTATATAGATGGAGACAGGATAGTACAGCAGAAGGCCCTCCCCCACCCACCACTATATAGATGGAGGCAGGACAGTACAGCAGAAGGCTCCTTCCCCCACCCACCACTATATAAGATGGAGGCAGGATAGTACACCAGAAGGCTCCTCCTCCCCACCCACCACTATATAGATGGAGACAGGATAGTACAGCAGAAGGCCCTCCCCCACCCACCACTATATAGATGGAGGCAGGACAGTACAGCAGAAGGCTCCTTCCCCCACCCACCACTATATAGATGGAGGCAGGATAGTACACCAGAAGGCTCCTCCTCCCCACCCACCACTATATAGATGGAGACAGGACAGTACAGCAGAAGGCTCCTTCCCCCACCACCACTATATAGATGGAGGCAGGATAGTACAGCAGAAGTCTCCTTCTCCCACCCACCACTATATAGATGGAGACAGGACAGTACAGCAGAAGGCTCCCTCCCCCACCCCACTATATAGATGGAGACAGGATAGTACAGCAGAAGGCTCCCTCCCCCACCCACCACTATATAGATGGAGGCAGGATAGTACAGCAGAAGGCTCCTTCCCCTACCCACCACTATATAGATGGAGCAGGAAGTACAGCAGAAGTCCCTCCCCCACCCACCACTATATAGATGGAGGACAGGACATGTACAGCAGAAGGCCTCCCTCACCCCACCACTATATAGATGGAGACAGGACAGTACAGCAGAAGGCTCCCTCCCCCACCCACCACTATATAGATGGAGGCAGGATAGTACAGCAGAAGGCTCCTTCCCCCACCCCCCACTATATAGATGGAGACAGATATACAGAAAGGTCCTATCACAACACCACTGAGTAATGTTGACAGAGCATCACAGAAGCTCCCCACCACACACCCCACACAGAGGAAACCGCCACACGAGTGTCCAGCCCACACACACAAACGCCCACACAGAGATAAACCCGCCCACACGAGCGTCCAGCCCACACACACACACGCC
>NC_092268.1:8354465-8359465 GCF_036320965.1 Panulirus ornatus
AGAGAGCTATTTTGAGGTTACTCCATTTTCAAATGACTCTCATCAGCAAGACCGTGATTACTATGTTTGTTAAGATAAAGTTGTAGAGGGTTGAACTGCCACACAGATAAGGACGCAAGGTCGTGTGTGTGTGTGTGTGTGATGTGATTATTACACGAAAGTGCACTTGGGAACTTATCGTGTTTCATTTTCCCCGTGGACTCATAGAATATATATATATATATATATATATATATATATAATATATATATATATATATATATATATATATATATAATATATATATATATATGCCTTCAACAAACGCTGTGTGTGTACATAGAGGTGAAGTTAATGTGCTTCAAGTCACGTATCTCCGTCTCTAAGGTTATCTCCCGTCCAGGCGGTTATCGAACCCAAGTACTCATGTTATGCACACAGGCGACGACATACCGTTCCCCACCATGATAGACAAGCTAACATACCCCATTATACAGCGAGGTATGCTATGTACCTCTCTAGATAACAGAGATTTGCCCAATCGCTCTTATCGCGAGCCAACGATCCGATGGAATATCTAACAAGAGATATTCGGAGCTGTTTGTGACTCTCAAATATTCTATCCATACAAGAGATTAAAGACAGTCTCTCTCTCTCTCTCTCTCTCCTCTCTCTCTCATAATTATATATATATATATATAAATATATATAATATATAATATATATATATATATATATATATAATATATATATAACAACTGACTTATATTTCTCTCTTGTGTCTCCCCTGATGATGTTGATTATTACACGAAAGTGCACTTGGGAACTTATCCTGTGGACTCACAGAATATACATATATATATATATAATATATTATAATATATATAAATATATATATATATATATATATATATATATATATATATTATCCCTGGGGATAGGGGAGAAAGAATACTTGCCACGTATTCCCTGCGTGTCGTAGAAGGCGACTAAAAGGGGAGGGAGCTGGGGCTGAAAATCCTCCCCGCGTTTTTTATTTTTTTATTTCTCCAAAAGAAGGAACAGAGAAGGGGGCCAGGTGAGGATATTCCCTCAAAGGCCCAGTCCTCTGTTCTTAACGCTTCCTCGCTAATGCGGGAAATGGCGAATAGTTTGAAAGAAAAGATATATATTCGAAGACGTAAGTCATTCCTTTAGGGGTTTTTTGTTGATGAATTAGATAAATAGATGTCTTGTTTACAGACAGAGAAGGATATACAGAGTTCTCATTGCCTGTGTTTCCTGGTGACGCAAGGCACCACGACAATAGAATGGCGAATTGCCTTTAACAATCAAACCATCCCCCCCCCCCCACCCTACCCCGTGACGCAACGGGGTGACGGGCACACAGCCTGCGTCACACACACGTCCCCCTCCCCCCCTTACCACATCCCAGGTCGCCCTCCGGCACACAATGGAAAGGGGAGCGCGCGCCCCAACAGAGCGTTTTCTTTTAAGCCCTGTCTGCGCATATGACGTCCTCCCATGACACTATGGGGGGGGTGTGGGGGTAGTTTAAGCTATTCTGGGATATCCCAAACGGGGACTAAAGGTCAGGTCTCGCCGCTGATCATCCCAGATGAGGAAGTCCCCAAAAGGTGGTGTGTTATCGTGAGGTATATGCCTGGTGTGTCCCAAATGCTCGATTTGGGGGGCTGCGAGCCCATTTGGGGATATCCCAGGGATGTTTAGATAAGACAGTCCCAAAAGAAGACACCACACCTCCCTCCTCCCTCTCCCAGGGGTGTTTAAATGGACAGTCCCAAAAGAAGACACTGGGATGAAATGCTAAATAGGGACAGCGAGCCCATTTGGGGATATCCCAGGGATGTTTAGTTAAGACAGTCCCAAAAGAGGACACTGGGATGAAATGCTAAATAGGGACAGCGAGCCAATTTAGGGATATCCCAGGGATGTTTAGTTAAGACAGTCCCAAAAGAAGACACTGGGATGAAATGCTAAATAGGGACAGCGAGCCAATTTAGGGATATCCCAGGGATGTTTAGTTAAGACAGTCCCAAAAGAGGACACTGGGATGAAATGCTAAATAGGGACAGCGAGCCCATTTGGGGATATCCCAGGGATGTTTAGTTTGGACAGAGAGGACACCTTATCCCAGACAGTCTCCAAGAAGACACCTATTCTGGGATATATCCCACACAGGTCAAAGGTCAACCCAAGAACTCACTGGGATTGTGGGACACGCCAGCAAAACTGGGTCTATCAAGGTCACGGACCATCTTCAAATTCATGGTTCATTTCTGGTCGAACCGAAACCAACCGAACCCAACCCATTAAGATTCACTTAACCCCATTTAAAATGCGAATTCATAACACCCCATTACCACCCATTACCATTGTCCCCATTACAGTTTCTGGTCACAAGGCTGAATAGGCAGTTTTCAATGGAGAGATGGTTCGAATTCTTTCGAGTGCGACGGGACGAACCCTTGAAAACGATGGTTCGAACCCCTGAGGACAACGGATCGAACCCTTGAACACGATGGTTCGATACCCTGAAGACAACGGAGCGAATCCTTGAACACGATGGTTCGAACCCTTGAGGACAACGGATCGAACCCTTGAACACGATGGTTCGATACCCTGAAGACAACGGATCGAATCCCTGAACTGACACGATGGTTCGAACCCTTGATCGAGCCTAGAGTACAATGGATCGATCCCTTTGGAAATGGCGGTTCGAACCCATGATGGTCCAGTCTTTGGACCTGATCCAACACAAGAGAGTTTCCACTTCAATTGGACACCATCGCAGTTTAACTCTTTTATCAATGTAAAAAAAACAGTCAAATTCGACGAAGCTTCACCTGGTTTAAACTGGTAAAAAAAGACGAAAAAACAAAAGATAATGTTAAAGATAAACTTATCAGTTTTGAAGGGAAACTGGGGTTGAAAAAAAAAAATGACATCCTTTTTAAAATTTGGGTCAGGTGTTCAGCGCTAGGGAAGACATGGATAAGATAAAAAGAATTCCAAAGCTGAGTAGTGTAGGGAAAGAAAGACATCAAAACGGCCCACCATTCTCGAGTTGCCAACGGCCAAATGGTATTCATGTGATTATTAAACGGTCAAGCTTAAGGTGGGGTGTTTGGGGGGCACACAACCAGCCAGTCCTCGGGAGCAGAAAAAAGAAATATCAATGGAAGAATGGAAAGAGAAGGCGTATGGTAATTGGGTCGAGTTTTGGCATCAAATTGGATGAATTGTTGATGAACCGGATTAACTTTAACCCATACAAACACGGATCGATCCTCCACATAATTCAAGGTACAGTTTACATACAATAGTTGTCAGATAGAACTAATTGAAAGATGAAAGAACTAGTTGAAAGAACTAATTTCGAAGCAGACTTGGCTATTGGTCTGACGTGAGGTTTCCAAGAGAGATTAAGAATGTGTACAGTGGACTGTGGTGGAATTATTATAGTACCACTGAAGTTGTGGTGGGTTTTAGAAAGGGAATTATAGTACCACTGAAGTTGTGGTGGGTTTTAGAGAGGGAATTATAGTACCACTGAAGTTGTGGTGGGTTTTAGAGAGGGAATTATAGTACCACTGAAGTTGTGGTGGGTTTTAGAAAGGAAAATATAGTACCACTGAAGTTGTGGTGGGTTTTAGGAAGGGAATTATAGTACCACTGAAGTTGTGGTGGGTTTTAGAAAGGGAATTATAGTACCACTGAAGTTGTGGTGGGTTTTAGAAAGGGAATATAGTAAACCCCTGAAGTTGTGGTGGGTTTTTAGAAAGGGAATTATAGTACCACTGAAGTTGTGGTGGGTTTTAGAAAGGGAATTATAGTACCACTGAAGTTGTGGTGGGTTTTAGAAAGGGAATTATAGTACCACTGAAGTTGTGGTGGGTTTTAGAAAGGGAATTATAGTACCACTGAAGTTGTGGTGGGTTTTAGAAAGGGAATTATAGTACCACTGAAGTTGTGGTGGGTTTTAGAAAGGGAATTATAGTACCACTGAAGTTGTGGTGGGTTTTAGAAAGGAATTATAGTACCACTGAAGTTGTGGTGGGTTTTAGAAAGGAAATTATAGTACACTGAAGTTGTGGTGGTTTTAGAAAGGGAAATATAGACCACTGAAGTTGTGGTGGGTTTAGAAAGGGAATTATAGTACCACTGAAGTTGTGGTGGGTTTTAGAAAGGGAATTATAGTCCCACTGAATTGTGGTGGGTTTTAGAAAGGGAATTATATTTACCACTGAATTTTTGGTGGGTTTTAGAAAGGGAATTATAGTACCACTGAAGTTGTGGTGGGTTTTAGAAAGGAATTATAGTACCACTGAAGTTGTGTGGGTTTTAGAAAGGAATTATAGAAACCACTGAATTGTGGGGGGTTTTTTAGAAAGGGAATTATAGTACCACGGGAAGTTGTGGTGGGTTTTTAGAAAGGGAATATAGTACCACTGAGTTGGTGGGTTTTAGAAGGAATTATAGTACCATCAGGTGTTTAGGGACAGATAAAAACACTGAATTAAACTCGACTGCGTCTGTCCCACTGGGGAAATCCTGGCTAAACCCACGTACACTGAGGGAGATATATCCTGGCCAAACCCACGTACACTGAGGCAGATATATCCTGCCCAAACCCACGTACACTGAGGGAGGTACATCCTGGCCAAACCCACGTACACTGAGGGAGGTACATCCTGGCCAAACCCACGTACACTGAGGGAGGTACATCCTGCCAAACCCACGTACACTGAGGCAGGTATATCCTGCCCAAACCCACGTACACTGAGGCAGGTACATCCTGCCCAAACCCACGTACACTGAGGCAGGTATATCCTGCCCAAACCCACGTAAACTGAGGCAGGTACATCCTGCCCAAACCCACGTACACAGAGGAGGTATATCCTGGCCAAACCCACGTAAACTGAGGCAGGTACATCCTGCCCAAACCCACGTACACTGAGGGAGTTATATCCTACCCAAACCCACGTACACCGAGGGAG
>NC_092268.1:8364465-8376965 GCF_036320965.1 Panulirus ornatus
GCCTCTCCCTCACTCTCTCCCTCCCTCACTCCCTCACTCACTCACTCTCTCCCTCACTCACTCTCTCCCTCCCTCCTCTACTTCCCCCTCTCTCTCTCTCTCTTCCTATCCTCCATCCCTCGTCCTTCGTTGTCCTCTTTTCCCTTCGTCTCCTCCACACATTTCCGTCCCTCTGGCTGTCGCATGCCTCTCCCTCACTCTCTCCCTCCCTCTCCTTTACTCTCCCTCACTCACTCACTCTCTCCTCTACTTCCTCTCTCTCTCTCTCTTCCTATCCTCCATCCCTCGTCCTTCGTTGTCCTCTTTTCCCTTCGTCTCCTCCACACATTTCCGTCCCTCTCGCTGTCGCATCTTGCTGTCAAATCACTCTCTCCCTCCCTCTCCTTTACTCTCCCTCACTCACTCTCTCCCTCCTCTACTTCCCCTCTCTCTCCCTCCCTCTTCCTATCCTCCATCCCTCGTCCTTCGTCCTCTTTTCCCTCCGTCTCCACACATTTCCGTCCCTCTCGCTGTCGCATGCCTCTCCCTCACTCTCTCCCTCCCTCTCCTTTACTCTCCCTCACTCACTCACTCCCTCCTCTACTTCCCCTCTCTCTCCCTCTCTTCCTATCCTCCATCCCTCGTCCTTCGTTGTCCTCTTTTCCCTCCGTCTCCACACATTTCCGTCCCTCTGGCTGTCGCATGCCTCTCCCTCACTCTCTCCCACACTCACACTCTCCCACTCTCCCTCTCTCCCTCATACCCTGAGCGGCCTCAGAACGCTCTTCCGTCCCTCCCTCACACTCTCCCTCACCCCCCCCCATTTTCTGTCCCCCCACCTCCCCCATGGGGCTGGAGGCAGCTAAAGAGGAACAGGTTGGGTCACGCCCCACTGACACGCGGGTCAGAAACGTTAACACGCGGAGGATGTCCACCAGATGTTGGGGATGTGAGGGGGAGGGCGTCCTAATGTTGGGGATGTGGGGAGGAAGGGGGGGGCGTCCTAATGTTGGGGATGTGGGGAGGGACATCGTGGTAGAGAATGAGATGGACAAATAATCAAAGACCTCTTAGCCTTTCCCAGTACTCCCACAACTCCTGCTTCAGGAGTAGTGCTACTCCATCCTTGGCTCTTGTCCTCTCACCAACCCCTGACTTTACTCTCAAAACATTCCTAAACCACTCGCCATCAAAATCTGGTAAAAAATAAAAAAAAAGAAAAAATAAGAACACTTTAATGGTGGACAAATTATTAAAGATCTCTTAGCCTTTCCCAGTACTCCCACAACTCCTGCTTCAGGGGTAGTGCTACTCCTTCCTTGGCTCTTGTCCTCTCACCAACCCCTTGACTTCACTCCCAAGACTTTCCCAAACCACTCTTCCCTTTTACCCTTGAGCTTCGTTTCACTCAGAGCCAAAACATCCAGGTTCCTTTCCTCCAAACACAGCCCACAAGAGGATCTTCTGCTGAGTTTCTTTCTTTTATGAAGATAATCTTGAAAGTATTATTGTTGCTGAAGGCTACATTTACATGAAAGGAGTTAAGTAACATGGGAAATAAAGTAAAAGTGTCACTCAAGAAAAAGGGAGAATTTTGTCTGCCCTCCTTTGGACCTCCTCTATCAACTCTATGTGTGCGCTTCTGCTGTGGAGGTCAAACCTAAGAAACATAAGAAACATATTCCCATATTCCCAGTTTAGGTCATGTATGGGTTACAAACACCTTTGTTGAACTAGTATTTCCTGAGTCATATACTTGAAGTCTATTATAACCTGAATTCAGTCCTTTGTATCTATTTTCTTGTGGGACTCTGGCGATAGATCAAATCCCACGTCAACTCACAAGTCCCTCTCATAACACTGAGTCCCGAGGGTAATCTCCTGTTGCATCATACTCATAATGAGTCCTTCGCTCACTATCATACTCATAATGAGTCCTTCGCTCACTATCATACTCATAATGAGTCCTTCGCTCACTATCATACTCATAATGAGTCCTTCGCTCACTATCATACTCATAATGAGTCCTTCGCTCACTATCATACTCACAATGAATCCTTCGCTCACTATCATACTCACAATGAATCCTTCGCTCACTATCATACTCACAATGAATCCTTCGCTCACTACCATACTCATAATGAGTCCTTCTCTCACTATCATCTCACAATGAATCCTTCGCTCACTACCATACTCATAATGAGTCCTTCTCTCACTATCATACTCACAATGAATCCTTCGCTCACTATCATACTCATAATGAGTCCTTCGCTCACTATCATACTCATAATGAGTCCTTCGCTCACTATCATACTCATAATGAGTCCTTCTCTCACTATCATACTCATAATGAGTCCTTCTCTCACTATCATACTAATAATGAGTCCTTCTCTCACTATCATACTCACAATGAATCCTTCGCTCACTATCATACTCATAATGAGTCCTTCGCTCACTATCATACTCATAATGAGTCCTTCTCTCACTATCATACTCATAATGAGTCCTTCTCTCACTATCATACTAATAATGAGTCCTTCTCTCACTATCATACTCACAATGAATCCTTCGCTCACTACCATACTCATAATGAGTCCTTCTCTCACTATCATACTCACAATGAATCCTTCGCTCACTATCATACTCACAATGAATCCTTCGCTCACTATCATACTCATAATGAGTCCTTCGCTCACTATCATACTCATAATGAGTCCTTCTCTCACTATCATACTCATAATGAGTCCTTCTCTCACTATCATACTCACAATGAATCCTTCGCTCACTATCATACTCATAATGAGGCCTCATTATTGCACATGCACTCACTCATCAACTATACATCAGACCAAAATTATACTTTGTCGCTGTCTCCCGCGTTAGCGAGGTAGCGCAAGGAAACAGACGAAAGAATGGCCCAACCCACCCCATACACATGTGTATATACATACACGTCCACACACGTACATATATATACCTATACATTTCATAGGATACATACATATACATATACATACACAGACATATATACCCATGTAGATATTCATACTTGCTGCTTTCATCCATTCCCGTCGCCACCCGCCACACACACAGGCACACAGACACACACAAAAACACACACACACACACACAGACACACACACACACACACACACATACACACACACACACACACACACACACACATCAAAACACACACACACACACACACACACACACACACACACACACACACACACACACACACACACACACATACACACTGTCCAGTCCACAAGATGGACCGATCTGTGCCCCGCGTCTCCTCGCTAGTATTTGGGACACAGACTGCCCTGTACACAGAACACCCCCCCTGATCTGTACACCCCCCAACACCCCCCCACTACCCATGACTCTCCTTCACCATTGTCTTGCAAGGGGGTAGTGTGGGGGGGGGGGGTGATGGGGGAAAGGGGGGAGGGGAGTACTCATTGAGGGATGGTGAGGTACTGTGAGGGAGGGGAGGGGAGGGAATGGAGGGGAAGGGGAGGGGTTAGTAAGAGGGATGGAGGAGGGAATTAGACACAATAGAGACAAGAAGGAAGGAAGGAAGGGGGGGGGAAGAGATGGGAGAAAGTAATGGAGGATGGATCTTGAGAGACGAGATGGGGGGGTGAGGGGGGAGGGGGGGTGAGGGGGGAGAGGATGGTGAGGGGGGGATGGAGGGGACTAGAGTGAGGGGGTGAGGGGACAATGGAAGGGACAGAAGGGTGAGGGGATGGTGGAGGGGACAGTGAGGGGTGAGGGGATGGTGGAGGGGTCAGTGAGGGATAAAGGGACCTGAGTGAGGGGTGAGGGGACAGTGACGGGTAAGGGAACCTGAGTGAAAGGGTGATGGAGGGGTAAGTGAGGGGGTGATGATAGAGGGGACCTGAGTGAGGGGTGGGTAGGTGATGGAGGGGACCTGAGTGAGGGGACCTGAGTGAGGGGGTAATGGAGGGGTCAGTGAGGGGGGGTGATGACTGAGGGGACCTGAGTGATGGAGGGGACCTGAGTGAAGGGGGGGGGTGATGATGGAGGGGACCTGAGTGATGGAGGGGACCTGAGTGAAGGGGGGGAGTGATGATGGAGGGGACCTGAGTGATGGAGGGGACCTGAGTGAGTGAGGTGAGGGGACCTGAGTGAGTGAGTGAGGTGAGGGGACCTGAGTGAGTGAGTGAGGTGAGGGGACCTGAGTGAGTGAGTGAGGTGAGGGGACCTGAGTGAGTGAGTGAGGTGAGGGGACCTGAGTGAGTGAGTGAGGTGAGGGGACCTGAGTGAGTGGGTGGTGGAGGGGACCGACCACTCTGTGGTTCAATCATCGACCCCCCTCGAGTGTCCCCTCCTGACCTTTCTCTTCATCATCCACCGTCTACATGCTCCTGTACGTGTACGTACGTACATATGTACGTCAATCATCCTCACGTACACAGCTATGAAAACACGTACATGGATATACGTACGCGTATGTAGCTATGTCTGTGTGCGTATCTACCTATGTGCGTCAATCATCCTCACGTACATAGCTATGTCTGTGTACGTATCTGCCCATGTCTGAGCCTTAATCATCCTTACGTACATATGTACATCAATACGTACATGTACGTATCTGTTTATGTACGTTCCCTGCGTACGTATCTATTAGTTTGTACATATATATCTATTTCCTTCCCGTCAGCTAGCAACTTAACCTTACCTAAGTTAACCTTACCTAATTATTAACCTTCCTTAACTTAACCTTCCCTAACCTAACCTAACCTAACTTAACCTTCCCTAAGTTAAGCTTCCCTAACTTAAGCTTCCCTAACTTAACCTTCCCTAAGTTAAGCTTCCCTAACTTAACCTTCCCTAAGTTAACCTTACCTAATTTAACCTTCCTTAACTTAACCTTCCCTAACTTAAGCTTCCCTAACTTAAGCTTCCCTAACTTAACCTTCCCTAACTTAACCTTCCCTAAGTTAACCTTACCTAATTAACCTTCCTAAGTTAACCTTACCTAATTTAACCTTCCTTAACTTAACCTTCCCTAACTTAAGCTTCCCTAACTTAAGCTTCCCTAACTTAACCTTCCCTAAGTTAACCTTCCTAAGTTAACCTTCCTTAACTTAAGCTTCCCTAACTTAAGCTTCCCTAACTTAACCTTACCTAACTTAACCTTCCCTAACTGAACCTTCCTTAACTTAAGCTTCCCTAACTTAAGCTTCCCTAACTTAAGCTTCCCTAACTTAACCTTCCCTAAGTTAAGCTTCCCTAACTTAACCTTCCCTAATTAACCTTCCCTAAGTTAACTCCTAATTAACCCTAACCTTAACCTTCCTACTTAACCTCTAACTTAACCTTCCTTAACTTAAGCTTCCCTAACTTAAGCTTCCCTAACTTAACCTTCCCTAAGTTAACCTTACCTAATTTAACCTTCCTTAACCTTCCCTAACTTAAGCTTCCCTAAGTTAACCTTACCTAATTTAACCTTCCTTAACTTGACTTTCCCTAACTTAACCTTACCTAACTTAACCTTCCCTAACTGAACCTTCCTTAACTTAACCTTCCCTAACTTAACCTTCCTTAACTTAACCTTCCCTAACTTAACCAACCTTCCCTAACCTAACTTAACCAACCTCCCCTAACCTAACTTAACCTTCCCTAACTTAACCAACCTTCCCTAATCTAACTTAACCTTCCCTAACCTAACTTAACCTTCCCTAAACCTAACTTAACCTTCCCTAAACTAACTTAACCTTCCCTAACCTAACTTAACCTTGGCTGCCACAGAAACACTTCAGTGTCACCAATACACAAGCCAGTCCAGGATTTGATCACACCTCGTCAATATTTCCTATGTAAACAAAACGTCAAAAATATATATCTTTTTGTTTATATATTTCTATTTGTTTATATATTTCTATTTGTTTATATATTTCTATTTGTTTATATATTTCTAGTGAGTTAAGCCTACACACACACTCTTGCCTTCACACAGCTACACAAATGGATGGGTTGGGTTAGCAACACTTTCACACTTTCCTGTAGAACTCCCACGCCAGTATACTTTGTTCTCTCACTTTCCTATGGAAGTCCCACGTCAGTATACTTTTGTTCTGTCACTTTCCTATACAACTCCCACTCCAGTATACTCTCTTCTCTCACTTTCCTACAGAACTCCACGCCAATATACTCTCTTCTCTCACTTTCCTACAGAACTCCCACGCCAGTATACTCTCTTCTCTCACTTTCCTATAGAACTCCTACGCCAGTATACTTTGTTCTCTCACTTTCCTACAGAACTCCCACGCCAGTATACACTACTCTCACTTTCCTATAGAACTCCTACGCCAGTATACTTTGTTCTCTCACTTTCCTACAGAACTTCCACACCAGTATACTCTATTCTCTCACTTTCCTATAGAACTCCTACGCCAGTATACTTTATTCTCTCACTTTCCTACAGAACTCCTACGCCAGTATACTCTCTTCTCTCACTTTCCTATAGAACTCCCACGCCAGTATACACTCTTCTCTCACTTTCTTATAGAACTCCCACGCCAGTATACACTCTTCTCTCACTTTCCTACAGAACTCCCATGCCAGTATACTCTGTTCTCTCACTTTCCTATAGAACTCCCACGTCAGTATACCCTATTCTCTCACTTTCCAATAGAACTCCCACGCCAGTATACACTCTTCTCTCACTTTCCTACAGAACTCCCACGCCAGTATACTTTGTTCTCTTACTTTCCTATAGAACTCCCATGTCAGTATACTCTCTTCTCTCACTTTCCTATAGAACTCCCACGTCAGTATCCTTTTTTTCTCTCCTGAAGGGTCAGGTCAAAGGCCAGGCCATCATAACGACCCACAGTGGTCAAGGGGTCGTACCGTCGTGCTCAAGGGGTCGTACCGTCATGCCTCAAGGGGTCGTACCGTCGTACCTCAAGGGGTCGTACCGTCGTGCTTCAAGGGGTCGTACCGTCGTGCTCAAGGGGTCGTACCGTCGTGTTCAAAGGATCGTACCGTCGTGCTTCAATGGGTCGTACCGTCGTGCATCAAGGGGTCGTACCGTCGTACCTCAAGCCACTTCCCCCCCTCCCCCCCCATCTACCCGTAACAAACTACGGGAAAAAAATCCCCCCCCCCAAAAAAATCTAATTAGCATTATATTAACTGTGACGTTTCTTTTTATACCACTGTGAACAGCGGGCCACTTTTAGCCACTAGATACAGAAACGAATCTCTCTCTCTCTCTCTCTCTCTCTCTCTCTCTCTCTCTCTCTCTCTCTCTCTTCTCTCTTCTGTTATCCCATCTCTCTCTGTTATCTCATCTCTCTGTTATCTCTCTCTCTCTCTCTCTCTCTCTCTCTCTCTCTCTCTCTCTCTCTCTCTCTCTCTCTCTCTCTCTCTCTCTCTTCTGTATCCATCTCTCTGTTATCTCATCTCTCTCTGTTATCTCTCTCTCTCTCTTCTCTCTCTCTCTCTCTCTCTCTCTCTCTCTCTCTCTCTCTCTCTCTCTGTTATCCCATCTCTCTCTGTTATCTTATCTCTCTCTGTTCTCTCTCTCTCTCTCTCTCTCTCTCTCTCTCTCTCTCTCTGTTATCCCATCTCTCTCTTATCTTATCTCTCTCTGTTCTCTCTCTCTCTCTCTCTCTCTCTCTCTCTCTCTCTCTCTCTCTCTCTCCCGCTCCACCACCACAATCAAAACATCGAACCCAGGTCCTGAGATTTCCAGAGGCGACGGAGAATGCGCGCATAGCCACCCAGCCAGAGACCGTGTCAATACATCGTCAGTGTGGGGGTGTGGGGGGATGTGTGGGGGGGGGGGAGACCACTGGCTACCCACAGTGCGCGTCGCTCGCCTTTAAAATCTCTGTTAACAGAGAGGTGAGGCTATACCTGCCTCCCCCCCCCTCGCGGGTGGAGTGGGGGGAGGGGGGTCATCCTTTCAACGGTAGGCAAGTCTGTTAGGGCTAACGGATGACGACCACAACGGTAGGCAAGTCTTGTTAGGGCTAACGGATCACCACAACGGTAGGCATGTCTTGTTAGGGCTAACGGAAGACGGCCACAACGGTAGGCAAGTCTTGTCAGGGCTAACGGAAGACGACCACAACGGTAGGTAAGTCCGAAGGGCTAACGGAAGACGACCACAAAGGTAGGCAAGTCTGTTAGGGCTAACGGAAGCTGACCACAACGGTAGGCATGTCTTGTTAGGGCTAACGGAAGGTGACCACAACGGTAGGCAAGTCTTGTTAGGGCTAACGGAAGACGACCACAACGGTAGGCAAGTCTTGTTAGGGCTAACGGAAGACGACCACAACGGTAGGCAAGTCTTGTTAGGGCTAACGGAAGACGGCCACAACGGTAGGCAAGTCTTGTTAGGGCTAACGGAAGACGACCACAACGGTAGGCAAGTCTTGTTAGGGGTAACGGAAGACGACCACAACGGTAGGCAAGTCTTGTCAGGGCTAACGGAAGATGACCACAACGGTAGGCAAGTCTTGTTAGGGCTAACGGAAGACGACCACAACGGTAGGCAAGTCTTATTAGGGCTAACGGAAGACGGCCACAACGGTAGGCAAGTCTTGTTACGGCTAACGGAAGATGACCACAACAGTAGGTAAGTCTGTTAGGGCTAACGGAAGACGACCACAACGGTAGGCAAGTCTTATTTTTATTAGGGCTAACGGAAGACGGCCACAACGGTAGGCAAGTCTTGTTAGGGCTAACGGAAGACGACCACAACGGTAGGCAAGTCTTATTTTTATTAGGGCTAACGGAAGACGGTCACAACGGTAGGCAAGTCTTGTTAGGGCTAACGGAAGACGACCACAACGGTAGGCAAGTCTTGTTAGGGCTAACGGAAGACGACCACAACGGTAGGTAAGTCTGTTAGGGCTAACGGAAGACGACCACAACGGTAGGCAAGTCTTGTCAGGGCTAACGGAAGATGACCACAACAGTAAGTAAGTCTGTTAGGGCTAACGGAAGATCACCACAACGGTTGGCAAGTCTTGTTAGGGCTACCGGAAGACGACCACAACGGTAGGCAAGTCTTGTCAGGGCTAACGGAAGATGACCACAACGGTAGGTAAGTCTGTTAGAGCTAACGGAAGACGATCACAACGGTAGGCAAGTCTGTTAGGGCTAACGGAAGACGACCACAACGGTAGGCAAGTCTGTTAGGGCTAACGGAAGACGACCACAACGGTAGGTAAGTCTGTTAGGGCTAACGGATGATGACCACAAACAGGTCTTAGTACTGAACCTTTACCCTTTTATATATGATGACTTAACCCCTTTGAGTACGATGACTTAACACCATGAGTACGATAACTTAGCCACTTGAGTACGATGACTTAACACCATGAGTACGATAACTTAGCCACTTGAGTACGATGACTTAACACCATGAGTACGATAACTTAGCCACTTGAGTACGATGACTTAACCCCATGAGTACGATAACTTAGCCACTTGAGTACGATGACTTAACACCATGAGTACGATAACTTAGCCACTTGAGTACGATGACTTAACCCCATAGTACGATAACTTAACCCCATGAGTACGATAACTTAACCACCATAGTACGATAACTTAACCCCATAGTACGATAACTTAACCCCATGAGTACGATAACTTAACCCCATAGTACGATAACTTAACCCCATAGTACGATAACTTAACCCCATAGTACGATACCATAACCCCATAGTACGATAACTTAACCCCATAGTACGATAACTTAACCCCATAGTACGATAACTTAACCCCATTAGTACGATAACTTAACCCCATAGTACGATAACTTAACCCCATGAGTACGATAACTTAACCCCATAGTACGATAACTTAACCCCATAGTACGATAACTTAACCCCATAGTACGATAACTTAACCCCATAGTACGATAACTTAACCCCATAGTACGATAACATAACCCCATAGTACGATAACTTAACCCCATAGTACGATAACTTAACCCCATAGTACGATAACTTAACCCCATACTACGATAACTTAATCCCATGAGTACGATAACTTAACCCCATGAGTACGATAACTTAACCCCATAGCACGACAACGTAACCCTATAGTACGATAACCCCATAGTACGATAACTTAACCCTATGAGTGCGATAACTTAACCCCTTTGAGTACGATAACTTAACCCCATAGTACGATAACAACCCCATAGTACGATAACTTAACCCAATAGTACGATAACTTAACCCCATAGTACGGTAACTTAACCCCATAGTACGATAACTTAACCCCATGAGTACGATAACAACCCCATAGTACGATAACTTAACCCCATAGTACGATAACTTAACCCCATAGTACGATAACTTAACCCCATAGTACGATAACTTAACCCCATAGTACGATAATTTAACCCCATAGTACGGTAACTTAACCCCATAGTACGATAACTTAACCCCATAGTACGATAGCTTAACCCCTTTGAGGACGATAACTTAAACAAACCCCTTTGAGGACGATAACTTAACCCCAAAGAACGATAACTTAACCCCAAAGTACGATAACTTAACCCCTTTGAGTACGATAACTTAACCCCTTTGAGGACGATAACCTAAACCTCGTCAGAGCCAAACGTGTAAGCCATCGTAATCATTGTCATCTCAACCCCCAACCCCACCTCTTGCTACAGGTAGGGGGGAGCAAGGGGGGGTAGGGGGGGGCGACGCCTCGACAACACCCCCCCCCCCCCCGCAGCTCCACCTGGGCTGGCGGAAAGCTGAAAAAGCTTAATCCTCTCAAAGCTTTACATATATATATATACATACTCTCTCTCTCTCTCTCTCTCTCTCTCTCTCTCTCTCTCTCTCTCTCCCAGACTGGCTGGCTGGAAAACCAGATTGTGGGGGGGGGAGTGTGTGTGTGGGGGGGGGGGTTGGTGGTCAGCGACCATATGACACGACCGAGAAAAAAAAAAAAAAAAAACCTGGTTCTGGCAACGTGGCTACTTCCAGGCGACGCACGCAAGAGAAATCTACCATTACGCAGGGAAATCTAATATGTGTGCGTGCGTATATACGCAGGAAATGTGCGTATATACGCAAGAAAATCTAATATGTGTGCGCGTATATACGCAGGAAATGTGCGTATATACGCAAGAAAATCTAATATGTGTGCGCGTATATACGCAAGAAATGTGCGTGTGCGTATATACGTAGGAAATGTGCGTGTGTGCGTATGTACGCAGGATATCTAATGCATGTGTGTGCGTATATACGCAGGAAATGGCGTGTGTGCGTATATACGCAGGAAATCTCATGTGTGTATATACGCAGGAAATCTAATGCGTGTGTGCGTATATACGCAGGAAAATCTAATGTGTGTGCGGGTATATACGCAGGAATCTAATCTGTGTGCGTACATACGCAGGAAAATCTAATATGTGTGCGCGTATACACGCAGGAAGTGTGCGTATATACGCAGGAAAATCTAATGCGTGTGCGTGTATATACGCATGGAAATTGTGTGCGTATATACGCAGGAAATCTAATGTGTGCGTATATCGTTGGAAATCTAATGCGTGTGTGCGTATATAAGCAGGAAATCGGTATGTGCGTATATACGCAGGAAATCTAATGTGCGTATATACGCAGGAAATCTAATGTGTGTGCGTATATACGCAGGATATCTAATGTGTGTGTGCGTATGTAAGCAGGAGATCTAATCCGTGTGTGCGTATATACGCAGGAAATCTGTGTGTGCGTATATACGCGAGAAATCTAATGTGTGCGTATATACGCAGGAAATCTAATGTGTGTGTGCGTACATACATATATACGCAAATATATAACTAAATGATCGACCACGGCAATAAATGATCGACTAAGGCAATATATAACTAAATGATCGACCACGGAAATAAATGATCCACTAAGGCAATATATAACTAAATGATCGACCACGGAAATAAATGATCGACTAAGGCAATATATAACTAAATGATCGACCACGGAAATAAATGATCCACTAAGGCAATATATAACTAAATGATCGACCACGGAAATAAATGATCGACTAAGGCAATATATAACTAAATGATCGACCACGGCAATAAATGATCGACTAAGGCAATATATAACTAAATGATCGACCACGGCAATAAATGATCGACTAAGGCAATATATAACTAAATGATCGACCACGGCAATAAATAACTAAATGATCGACCATGGCAATAAATAACTAAATGATCGACCACGGCAATAAATAACTAAATAAGTTACCCTATTAGACTTTTACAAGCCAGACAGCTATCACCAGCCAGGGTGAGGGTCAAAAGTCGGAAAATTGTACTTAATGGCCACAAAGCCAAAATAGAACTCGTTTTTTTATTAATACCCTCAATAAATAATCGCCTCCATAAATAATTGAGGTTTGAAATATAATTTCTCAGCCGAGCGACGTGTTCAAAGCAGTGGACATCGCTCAAGTGTGGTGTTGTCGTACACCGCCAAAAATTCTGCCACCAA